>NW_024609125.1:95000-111494 GCF_018296145.1 Oncorhynchus tshawytscha
ACTAAGGGCTCTCTATTCCACCTGGAAAGATGAAGCGTTACAGATTCCACTAGTCGTTTCTGATTGACGTCTCTGCTAAAGTTGGAACATCTACACACACACACACACACACAGACACACACACACACACACACACACACACACACACACACAGACACACACACACACACACACAGAGACACACATACAGACACACACACACGCACACACACGCACACACACACAGACACAGACACACACACAGACACACACACACACACACGCACACACACACGCACACACACACACACACACACACACACAGACACAGACACACACACACACACACACACACACACACACACACACACACACACTCTCTCTCTCTCTGCTTTTAAAAACACGGACCAAAATGAAATTAAAACGATTTTAAAAACAACAAATTAAGAATTTGATTCAAAATCATTTTTTTAACAGAAGATCCTGAGACATGATGACTATTTCTCCCAGACTTCTCTGTTTCTACTAAAACTAGGTTTTTGGATGAACACAAAAAACAAACACACGATATTATATGGACTGGTCTCACGAGGACGCTACAGTGTATGTGCCAAATCAACAAGGGTCGCAAATAGCACCTTCTTCCCTAGACAGTAGTACACTGTATGGGGAATACAGTGTGATTTGGGACGCAGCACCGAGGGGAACCGTTGAAACACTGTATAAACCTCTCTCCGGCCTCGTCACTCTTTTCTACATATTAAAACAAGTTAGAATAAGATGTGATTCTTACTATTATTATTGTTATTGATATTATCAGTACTATTATTTTGAATATCGCATGGCAACGTCCTGTGACAGTGACTATTGTTGTGACTTTTCGAGAAAGAAGAACCTCAAAATGGCCGTCGCACAACCTCATGATAAAATGTCCGCCTCTGAACAACCTCATGATAAAATGTCCGCCTCTGAACAACCTCATGATAAAATGTCCGCCTCTGAACAACCTCATGATAAAATGTCCGCCTCTGAACAACCTCATGATAAAATGTCCGCCTCTGAACAACCTCATGATAAAATGTCCGCCTCTGAACCTCGACGAAGACAGACGTGATCTCTTCTTCTTTTTTTTTTTTACCAGAGGACTCTTTCTCTCTTCCTTAAAGGAACACTATTTTCCTCTACTAACAGACTCTTATTCTGAAATGTTCCTTGATGTATTACAGAGGGGACTTTTATTGTGAAATTACAAGAAGGGGGTGGGGGTTCAGAAGAAAGAGAAAAAGCTCTATATTTGCATAAAAATATGTCTTGTTAGTTAGTTAGCTAGTTGGTGTGTTTCTACCGAGGGGATTTGAAAACCTTCTTTGAGACTTTGAGAGACCAGCTCCAAACTGACCTGCAGTACGTTTTTGATTTTGAAATCCTACCGATCTCTAATGAATGTCTCTAACGAGGATGATTACTGCACTGTTCAAAATCAGAAAACGTCTCGTAACGCTAAAAACACCCTCCCTGAAAACACTGTAGCCTACAACTCCCAGATTTATTTATTCATTTTTACCCATCTGTCCCTTCCTTGTCCCTCCCCCAAATCCCTGTAGTTCCTCCCTCCCAGTCCTCAGTTGAGTTTTAGTTTGACAAATCACAACTCAAACGGCACAAAAAGGACCGACCGGCCGACTGTCATCGAATCTCCCCGTACCTCAACCCAAACCGTTCTATGACCAAAGTGCTGTGGTAGCAACAGTTCCCAGACGTCCTTCTAGCCCAGTCTGTCCCCATATACCCTGGCTGGGTCTCAGATGACAGCCTGTTTCCTATATATAGTCACAACAACCGTTTCATTTGTTGGTTTTGGTTGCTGCTTTTTATTTATTTACTCTTTTTTTTAAATAATTTTTGTAGCAGCCCTCGGTTTCCACGGATACAGCTCTTGGTTTCCATGGATACTAGGACACAGGAAGTGGAATCACGTGCACTATATAGGGAACAGGGTGCCATACGGGGCGTATCCATATCTACAGACCTACTACAGGAGATGAATGTACTTCTTTACATCATTAAAAGCAAACGGCAGCTGATACTGCTGACAGATACCGTTTGGTAATTCTCTCTCTGTCTGTTTCTCTCTCTTCCTCCCTCTCTGTCTCTTCCTCTCCGTCTCTCTGTCTGTTTTTCTCTCTTCCTCCCTCTCTGTCTCTTCCTCTCTGTCTCTGTCTGTTTCTCTCTCTCTTCCTCTCTGTCTGTTTCTCTCTGTCTGTGTCTGTTTCTCTCTCTGTCTGTTTCTCTCTCTTCCTCCCTCTCTCTCTCTGTCTGTTTCTCTCTCTTCCTCCCTCTCTCTCTCTGTCTGTTTCTCTCTCTGTCTGTTTCTCTCTCTTCTCCCTCTCTCTCTCTCTGTCTGTTTCTCTCTCTTCCTCCCTCTTCTCTCTCTGTCTGTTTCTCTCTCTTCCTCCCTCTCTCTCTCTCTGTCTGTTTCTCTCTGTCTGTTTCTCTCTCTTCCTCCCCTCTCTCTCTCTGTCTGTTTCTCTCTCTTCCTCCCTCTCTCTCTCTCTGTCTGTTTCTCTCTCTTCCTCCCTCTCTGTCTCTCTCTGTCTGTTTCTCTCTCTTCTCCCTCTCTCTCTCTCTGTCTGTTTCTCTCTCTTCTCCCTCTCTCTCTCTCTGTCTGTTTCTCTCTCTTCCTCCCTCTCTCTCTCTCTCTGTCTGTTTCTCTCTCTCTTCTCTCTCTGTCTGTTTCTCTCTTCCTCCCTCTCTGTCTCTTCTCTCTGTCTCTCTGTCTGTTCTCTCTCTCTTTCTCTCTGTCTGTTTCTCTCTCTTCCTCCCTCTCTGTCTCTCTGTCTGTTTCTCTCTCTTCCTCCCTCTCTGTCTCTTCCTCTCTTCTCTCTGTTTCTCTCTCTCTTTCTCTCTCTGTCTGTTTCTCTCTCTTCCTCCCTCTCTGTCTCTCTGTCTCTTCCTCCCTCTCTCTCTCTCTGTCTGTTTCTTCTCTCCTCCCTCTCTGTCTCTCTGTCTCTCTCTGTCTGTTTCTCTCTCTTCCTCCCTCTCTTTCTCCTCTCTTCCTCTCTGTCTGTTTCTCTCTCTTCCTCCTCTCTGTCTCTCTGTCTGTTTCTCTCTCTTCCTCCCTCTCTGTCTCTTCTCTCTGTCTCTCTCTGTCTCTCTCTGTTTCTCTCTCTTCCTCCCTCTCTGTCTGTCTCTTTCTCTGTCTTCCTCCCTCTCTGTCTCTCTGTCTGTTTCTCTCTCTTCCTCTCTGTCTGTTTCTCTCTCTTCCTCCCCTCTCTGTCTCTCTGTCTGTTTCTCTCTTCTCTCTGTCTCTCTGTCTCTCTCTCTGTCTCTCTGTCTGTTTCTCTCTCTTTCCCTCTCTGTCTCTCTGTCTGTCTCTCTGTCTCTGTCTGTTTCTCTCTCTTCCTCCCTCTCTGTCTCTCTGTCTGTTTCTCTGTCTCTTCCTCTCTGTCTCTCTGTCTGTCTTCCTCTGTCTCTTTCCCTCTCTGTCTCTCTGTCTGTTTCTCTCTCTTCCTCTCTGTCTGTTTCTCTCTCTCTCTGTCTGTTTCTCTCTCTTCTGTTCTCTCCCTCTCTGTCTCTCTGTCTGTTTCTCTCTCTTCCTCCCTCTCTCTCTCTGTCTGTTTCTCTGTCTGTTTCTCTCTCTGTCCTTCTCTGTCTGTTTCTCTCTCTTCTCTGTCTGTTTCTCTCTCTGTCTGTCTCTCTGTCTGTTTCTCTCTCTTCCTCCCCTCTCTCTCTTCTCTCTGTCTGTCTTCTCTCTGTCTCTCTCTCTTCCTCCTCTCTGTCTCTCTGTCTGTTTCTCTGTCTGTTTCTCTCTCTCTTCTCTCTGTCTGTTTTTCTCTCTTCTCTCCTCCTCTCTGTCTCTCTGTCTGTTTCTCTCTTCCTCCCTCTCTGTCTCTTTCTCTCTCTCTTCCTCTCTGTCTGTTTCTCTCTCTTCCTCCTCTCTGTCTCTCTGTCTGTTTCTCTCTCTTCTCTCTCTGTCTGTTTCTCTCTCTCTTCCTCTCTCTCTCTTCCTCCCTCTCTGTCTCTCTGTCTGTTTCTCTCTCTTCCTCTCTGTCTGTTTCTCTCTCTCTTCCTCTCTCTGTCTCTGTCTGTCTCTCTTCTCTCTGTCTGTCTCTTCTCTCTGTCCTCTCTGTCTCTCTGTCTGTTTCTCTCTCTTCCTCTCTGTCTTTCTCTCTGTCTGTTCTCTCTCTCTCCTCTCTCTGTCTCTTCTCCCTCTCTGTCTCTCTGTCTGTTTCTCTGTCTGTTTCTCTCTCTTCTCTCCCTCTCTGTCTCTCTGTCTGTTTCTCTCTCTTCCTCCCTCTCTGTCTCTCTGTCTGTTCTCTCTGTCTGTTTCTCTCTCTTCCTCCCTCTCTGTCTCTCTGTCTGTTTCTCTGTCTTTCTCTCTCTTCCTCCCTGTTTCTCTGTCTCTTCCTCCCTCTCTGTCTCTTCCTCTCTGTCTCTCTGTCTGTTTCTCTCTCTCTTCCTCTGTCTCTCTCTCTGTCTCTGTCTCTCTGTCTCTCTCTCTGTCTCTCTGTCTGTTTCTTCTCTCTCTCTTCCTCTCCTCTCTGTCTCTCTGTCTGTTTCTCTCTCTCTCTGTATCTCCTCTCTGTCTCTCTGTCTGTTTCTCTGTCTGTTTCTCTTCTCTTCCCTCTGTCTGTTTCTCTCTTCCTCTGTCTCTCTGTCTGTTTCTCTCTCTTCTTCTGTCTTCTCTCTCTCTCTCTTCTCTGTCTGTCTTCTCTCTCTCTTCCTCTGTCTGTTTCTCTCTCTCTCTTCTCTCTGTCTGTTTCTCTCTCTCTTCCTCTCTCTGTCTCTTCTCTCTTTCTCTGTCTGTTTCTCTCTCTTCCTCCTCTCTGTCTCTCTGTCTCTCTCTCTCTTCTCTCTGTCTGTTTCTCTCTCTCTTCCTCTCTCTCTGTCTTCCTCTCTGTCTCTCTGTCTGTTTCTCTCTCTCTTCCTCTCTGTCTGTCTTCTCTGTCTGTCTTCTCTCTCTCTTCCTTCCTCTGTCTGTCTCTTCCTCTCTGTTTCTCTCTCTCTTCCTCTCTGTCTGTTTCTTCTCTCTTCTCTCTGTCTGTTTCTCTCTCTCTTTCTCCTCTCTCTGTCTCTTCCTCTCTGTCTCTCTGTCTGTCTTCTCTCTCTCTTCCTCTCTGTCTGTTTCTCTCTCTCTTCTCTCTGTCTGTTTCTCTTCTCTTCTCTCTCTTCTCTTCTGTTTCTCTCTCTCTTCCTCTCTGTCTCTTCTGTTTCTCTCTCTTCTCTCTGTCTGTTTCTCTCTCTCTTCCTCTCTCTGTTCTCTCTCTCTTTTCTGTTTCTCTCTCTTCCTTCCTCTGTCTGTCTCTTCCTCTCTGTCTCTCTGTCTGTTTCTCTCTCTTCCTCTCTGTCTGTTTCTCTCTCTCTTCCTCTCTGTCTGTTTTCTCTCTCTTCCTCCCTCTGTCTGTTTCTCTCTCTCTTCCTCTCTGTCTCTCTGTCTGTCTTCTCTCTCTCTTCCTCTCTGTCTGTTTTCTCTCTCTTCCTCTCTGTCTGTCTTCTCTCTCTCTCTCTGTTTCCTCTCTCTTCCTCTCTGTCTGTTTCTCTCTCTTCCTCTCTGTCTGTTTCTCTCTCTCTTCCTCTCTGTCTGTTCTCTCTGTTTCTCTCTCTTCCTCTCTGTCTGTTTCTCTCTCTTCCTCTCTGTCTGTTTCTCTCTCTTCCTCTCTGTCTGTTTCTCTCTCTTCCTCTCTGTCTGTTTCTCTCTCTTCCTCTCTGTCTGTTTTCTCTCTCCTCTTCTCTCTCTTCCTCTCTGTCTGTTTTCTCTCTCTTCCTCTCTGTCTGTTTCTCTTCTTCCTCTCTGTTTCTCTCTTCCTCTCTGTCTGTTTCTCTCTCTCTTCCTCTCTGTCTGTTCTCTCTCTTCTTCCTCTCTGTCTGTTTCTCTCTCTTCCTCTCTGTCTTTCTCTCTGTCTCTCTCTCTCTTCCTCTCTGTCTGTTTCTCTCTTTTCTGTCTCTCTCTCTTCCTCTCTGTCTGTTTCTCTCTCTTCCTCTCTGTCTGTTTCTCTCTCTTCCTCTCTGTTCTCTCCTCTCTGTCTGTTTCTCTCTCTGTCCTCTCTGTCTGTTTCTCTCTCTTCCTCTCTGTCTTTCTCTCTCTTTCTCTCTGTCTCTCTCTCTCTCTGTCTGTCTGTTTCTCTCTCTTCCTCTCTGTCTGTTTCTCTCTCTCTTCTCTCTCTGTCTGTTTCTCTCTCTCTTCCTCTCTGTCTCTCTCTCTCTTCCCTCTCTTTCTCTCTCTTCCTCTCTGTCTGTTTCTTCTCTCTCTCTTCTCTCTCTGTCTGTTTCTCTCTCTCTTCTGTCTGTTTCTCTCTCTCTCTGTTGTCTGTTTCTCTCTCTCTTCCTCTCTGTCTGTTTCTTCTCTCTGTCTGTTTCTCTCTCTTCTCTCTGTCTGTTTCTCTCTCTTCTCTCTGTCTGTTTCTCTCTCTTCCTGTCTGTTTCTCTCTCTCTTCCTCTCTGTCTGTTTCTCTCTCTCTTCCTCTCTGTCTGTTTCTCTCTCTTCCTCTCTGTCTGTTTCTCTCTCTCTTCCTCTCTGTCTGTTTCTCTCTCTTCTTCTCTCTGTCTGTCTCTCTCTCTTCCTCTCTGTCTGTTTCTCTCTCTCTTCCTCTCTGTCTGTTTCTCTCTCTTCCTCTCTTCCTCTCTGTCTGTTTCTCTCTCTTCCTCTCTGTCTGTTTCTCTCTCTCTTCCTCTCTGTCTGTTTCTCTCTCTTCCTCTGTCTGTTTCTCTCTCTTCCTCTTCTGTCTGTTTCTCTCTCTCTTCCTCTCTCTGTCTGTTTCTCTCTTTCTCTGTTTCTCTCTCTTCTTCTGTCTGTCTGTCTGTTTCTCTCTCTTCCTCTCTGTCTGTTTCTCTCTCTTCCTCTCTGTCTGTTTCTCTCTCTTCTCTCTCTGTCTGTTTCTCTCTGATACACTCTCTATCTGATCTGATCTGTCTCTTGTCTGATCTGATTGTTTCTCTCTCTCTCCCTTTTTCTCTCATGATTTCTCTCTGATACACTGTATATTGATCTGATCATGATTGGTTGATTGATTGATATTGACACCTTATATTATCTGATCATGATGTATTGTTAATTGATATTGATACCTTATGATATGATCATGATTGATTGATATTGATACATTACGATATGATCATGATTGATTGATATTGATACCTTACGATATGATCATGATTGATATATATTGATACCTTACGATATGATCATGATTGATATATATTGATACCTTACGATATGATCATGATTGATTGATATTGATACAATACGATGTGATCATGATTGATTGATATTGATACAATACGATGTGATCATGATTGATTGATATTGATACAATACGATATGATCATGATTGATTTTGACACATCTGATCATGATGTACTTATTGATTGATTGATTGACTGCTTATACGTGCTTAAATCATTCAGCCCTGTTAACTAAACAGCCTTATACAGTTTAGCTTTTTATTTTCTTGGCGTGTAAATGTTTGTAAAATGACAATTTGAAGTTTTCGCTTCATCTTTGGATGGTTTTTTCTCGACCATTATTTTTCTAAATGCTACACGATGATTCTTCTTAAAGCCTCAGACAAAGCTGTTTCTTTAAATAACATCTAAATGTATGTAGTAAACTAATCCGTTTGTTGGTTAGATTGCTTTTTTGTGTTGCTTCTTTTTTTTTTTTTTAAATAATGATTTATTTTTTTGTAGCATCCCTTGGTATCCATGGATACCGCTGGGAGACAAAAAGTAGAAACATTGTGTAAAGGATGACAAGAGAAGAAGAAGGAGGAGGAGTGGAGGAGGAGCAACTCGCGCCGTTGGATAGTGTGCATTCTGGGTAAACGGGAATCAGAGACTAGACTGACAGCGTGTTCTGTGGTTGTGTTGCGTTTCCGCTTGCGACACGACGGAGAGAGAGAGAGAGAGAGAGAGAGAGACGTGGTTATCACAACGATCTCTGAGATTCCCGGAGTCTTCTCCTTGGTCTGTCGGAAATGAACATGAAGCACAATAAAACATCTTTCCTTCTCCTTGGTTCTTCTTCTTTTCCTGTAGAACGAACTGAGAATGAAAAGGAGGGGATTGTGGAGAGTAAAAGAGATGAATGAAGAAACAGTGGGAGTGTGACGATGCGTGTCGAGACGAGAGAGAGTAAATGAGAGGAGGAAAGAGCCAGGAGGAGGAGAGGAGGAGGAAAGAGCCAGGAGAAAATATGAAAAGCAGAGATGGCCGACAGGGTCATTCTCTTATATCAGATAGCACTGATCTGTCTCGTATCTCACAGAGTGTAATGGGAGAGATTAAAAGTAGTTCTGTCTGACATTCCAAAATATTACCGGGGTGACATCGTCTGCTGAACCCCATTTCATCCTCAGGCTGAATGAGTCGGAGCTAAAACAATAAATCTGTCCATAATGTTGACGTTTTCTGTGGAGAAAAACTCCCACTATTTGACATCCAGCTAAGGAGTTTTGTACTTCAACAAGCAGCATTTGGAACAAGCTAGCTTAAATGTGCCCAACATTAGCTTGCTAGCTGAGTCATTGGGATTGACAATGTGTACTCAAGCTAGCTTAAATGTGTCCAACATTAGCTTGCTAGCTGAGCCATTTGGATTGACAATGTGTACTCAAGCTAGCTTAAATGTGCCCAACATTAGCTTGCTAGCTGAGCCATTTGGATTGACAATGTGTACTCAAGCTAGCTTAAATGTGTCCAACATTAGCTTGCTAGCTGAGACATTTGGATTGACAATGTGTACTCAAGCTAGCTTAAATGTGTCTAACATTAGCTTGCTAGCTGAGGCATTTGGATTGACAATGTGTACTCAAGCTAGCTTAAATGTGTCCAACATTAGCTTGCTAGCTGAGACATTCAAACTTCATGTATAAATATATATATATATATATAAAGAAAAACGGGATGCTGCTCCAACCAGTTACCTTGTGCTGCACACACACACAATACTGAATGCTTCAACCAAAAGCTAGATTTATTTTTTCTTTATTTAACTAGGAAAGTCAGTTAACTTCTTGCGTCGAGCCATCCCGGATCCGGGATCGTGAATACAGCCTCAAGCTCATTACCATAACGCAACGTTAACTATTCATGAAAATCGCAAATGAAATGAAATTAATATGCTAGCTCTCAAGCTTAGCCTTTTGTTAACAACACTGTCATCTCAGATTTTCAAAATATGCTTCTCAACCATTGCAAAATAAGCATTTGTGTAACAGCTAGCGCGGCGAGCGTAGCATTTAGTGTTAGCATCAGCAGACAACATTTTCACAAAAAAACAGAAAATCATTCAAATAAAATCATTACCTTTGAAGAACTTCAGATGTTTTCAATGAGGAGACTCTCAGTTAGATAGCAAATGCTCAATTTTTCATGAAAGATTATTTGTTTAGGAGAAATTGCTCCGTTTGGTGCATCACGTTTGGCTACCAAAAAAACCCGAAAATTCAGTCTTCAAAACGCCAAACTTTTTTCCAAATTAACTCCATAATATCGACTGAAACATGGTAAACGTTGTTTAGAATCAATCCTCAAGGTGTTTTTCACATATCTCTTCATGATATATCGTTCGTTGAAAGCCTCCTCTCTCCTCTCAATCACTGGATGACTGCGTGCAGCTTGTAGATTTACGCACCAACTTAGACAAAGGACACCGGGCGGACACCTGGTAAATGTAGTCTCTTATGGCCAATCTTCCAATGATATGCCTACAAATACGTCACAATGCTGCAGACACCTTGGAGAAACGATAGAAAGGGCAGGCTCATTCCGGCGCATTCACAGCAATATAAGGAGACAATGGGAAACAGAGCTTCAAAAATTCTGCCCATTTGCTGGTTGAAGTTTCATCTTGGTTTCGCCTGTAGCATGAGTTCTGTGGCACTCACAGATAATATCTTTGCAGTTTTGGAAACCTTAGAGTGTTTTCTTTCCAAAGCTGCCAATTATATGCATAGTCGAGCATCTTTTCGTGACAAAATATTGCGCTTAAAACGGGCACGTTTTTTTTATCCATAAATTAAAAGAGCGCCCCTATATCCAAGAAGTTAAGAACAAATTCTTATTTTCAATATCGGCCTAGGAAAAGTGGGTTAACTAACCTTTTCAGGGGAAGAACGACAGATTTTTACCTTGTCAGCTCGGAGATTCGATCTAGCAACCTTTCGGTTACTATTCTAACACTCTAACCACTAGGCTACCTGCCACCCCAAGATACTGTAGTAGCTGAACTTAGAATGCTTTTTCATATGTTTTCATGAAGCACCCGTGTAGGGATGAGGGGTGTCATTTGGGAGGGTGTTGTTCTGTGTTAGAGCAGACCTTTTTATGACTTTTTTTGTTTTATCAGATTTTTATTTTTTTATTTAACCAGACTAGTTGAGAACACCTTTATTTAACCAGGTAGACTAGTTGAGAACACCTTTATTTAACCAGGGTTGAGAACACCTTTATTTAGTAGACTAGTTGAGAACACCTTTATTTAACCAGGTAGACTAGTTGAGAACACCTTTATTTAACCAGGTAGACTAGTTGAGAACACCTTTATTTAACCAGGTAGAACACCTTTATTTAACCAGTAGGCTAGTTGAGAACACCTTTATTTAACCAGGTAGACTAGTTGAGAACACCTTTATTTAACCAGGTAGACTAGTTGAGAACACCTTTATTTAACTAGTTGAGAACACCTTTATTTAACCAGGTAGACTAGTTGAGAACACCTTTATTTAACCAGGTAGACTAGTTGAGAACACCTTTATTTAACCAGGTAGACTAGTTGAGAACACCTTTATTTAACCAGGTAGACTAGTTGAGAACACCTTTATTTAACCAGGTAGGCTAGTTGAGAACACCTTTATTTAACCAGGTAGGCTAGTTGAGGAACAAGTTCTCATTTACAACTGCGACCTGGCCAAGATTAAGCAAAGCAGTTCGACACAAACAACAACACAGAGTTACACATGGAATAAACAAAGCAAACAGTCAATACCACAATAAACAAGTCAATGACACAGTAGAAAAAAAGAAAGTCTATATACAGTCTGTGCAAAAGGCATGAGGAGGTAGGCAATAAATATGCCATAGGAGCGAAGATTTACAAGTAGTTGGTGAACCAGGCGAGAAAGTCCTTTGAGAAGCCAAGGCTATTGAGTCTGTCGATAAGAATGTGGTGATTGATTGAGTCGAAAGCCTTGGCCAGGTCAATGAATACGGCTGCACAGTAATGTCTCTTATCGATGGCGGTTATGATATCATTTAGGACCTTGAGCGTGGCTGAGGTGCACCCACGACCAGCTCGGAAACCAGATTGCATAGCGGAGAAGGTACGGTGGGATTCGAAATGGCCGGTAATCTCTTTGTTAACTTGACTTTCGAAGTCCTTAGAAAGGCAGGGTAGGATAGATATAGGTCTGTAGCAGTTTGGGTCTAGAGTGTCTCCCTGACCGCGGCAGCTTTCCAATCTTCGGGATTCTCAGACGATACGAAAGAGATGTTGAACAGGCTAATAATAAGGGTTGCAACCATTTCAGCGGATAATTTTTAGGAAGAGAGGGTCCAGATTGTCTAGCCCAGCTGATTTGTAGGGTCCAGGTTTGGCAGAAATTTCAGAACATCAGCTATCTGGATTTGGGTGAAGGAGAAATGAGGGAGGTTCGTGTAAGTTGCAGTGAGGGGTGCAGGGCTGTTTACCGGGGTAGGGGTAGCCAGGTGGAAAGCAAGGCCAGCCGTAGAAAAATTATTATTGAAATACTGAAATTCTCAATTATCGCGGATTTATCGGTGGTGACAGTGTTTCCTAGCCTCAGTGCAGTGGGCAGCTGGGAGGAGGTGCTCTTGTTCTCCATGGACTTCACAGTCTCCCAGAACTTTTGGGAGTTTGTGTGACAGGATGCAAATTTCTGTTTTGAAAAAGCTAGCCTTGGCTTTTCTAACTGCCTGTGTATATTGGTTCTTAACTTCCCTGAGAAGTTGCATATCGCAGGGGCTATTCGATGCTAATGCAGTACGCCACAGGATGTTTTTGTGCTGGTCAAATGGCAGACAGGTCTGGAGTGAACCAAGGGCTATATCTGTTCCTGGTTCCTGGTGAGAGACTTGGATTTTTAAAAGTGTGTGTGTGTGTGTGTGTGTGTGTGTGTGTGTGTGTGTGTGTGTGTGTGTGTGTGTGTGTGTGTGTGTGTGTGTGCAACAATCCAATGCAACTAAACAGCAACAAAAGGCGTTTGATTATTTCTTATCTGAGTCTGCTTTTGAAAGGTTTAAGAGACTTCAACATTCCCTCCTACTCCTTCCTCCTCCCCCAGGTATCTCCCCCTCCTCCCACCTGGGTTAGTTCAGTTCAGTCTGTCTCCATGGCTACATCACCTTACTCCCCCCTCTGTCCTATCTCTCCCCAGTCTCTCTCCCCATCTCTTCTCTTTTGTCTCCCCCACTCTCTGCCTCATCTCCCTCCCCCTCCCTCTCTTCCCATCTCTCTCTCACCTACCAAACACATCAGTCTCGCTCTCTCTTTCTCCCCCTCTCCCTCTCTTTCTGTCCTCACATCAGTCTCTCTCTCTGTCCTCACACATCAGTCTCTCTCTGTCCTCTCTCTGTCCTCAAACATCAGTCTCTCTCTGTCCTCAAACATCAGTCTCTCTCTCTGTCCTCACACATCAGTCTCTCTGTCCTTACACATCAGTCTCTCTCTGTCCTTACACATCAGTCTCTCTCTGTCCTTACATCAGTCTCTCTCTGTCCTTACACATCAGTCTCTCTCTGTCCTTACACATCAGTCTCTCTCTCTGTCCTCACACATCAGTCTCTCTCTGTCCTCACACATCAGTCTCTCTCTCTCTGTCCTTACACATCAGTCTCTCTCTTCTTGTCTCTCTGTCCTCACACATCAGTCTCTCTCTCTGTCCTCACACATCAGTCTCTCTCTCTGTCCTCACACATCAGTCTCTCTCTCTGTCCTCACATATCAGTCTCTCTCTGTCCTCTCTCTGTCCTCTCTCTGTCCTCACACATCAGTCTCTCTCTGTCCTCACACATCAGTCTCTCTCTCTGTCCTCACACATCAGTCTCTCTCTGTCCTCACACATCAGTCTCTCTCTGTCCTCACACATCAGTCTCTCTCTGTCCTCTCTCTGTCCTCAAACATCAGTCTCTCTCTGTCCTCAAACATCAGTCTCTCTCTCTGTCCTCACACATCAGTCTCTCTCTGTCCTTACACATCAGTCTCTCTCTGTCCTTACACATCAGTCTCTCTCTGTCCTTACACATCAGTCTCTCTCTGTCCTTACACATCAGTCTCTCTCTGTCCTTACACATCAGTCTCTCTCTCTGTCCTCACACATCAGTCTCTCTCTCTGTCCTCACATATCAGTCTCTCTCTGTCCTCACACATCAGTCTCTCTCACTGTCCTCACACATCAGTCTCTCTCTGTCCTCACACATCAGTCTCTCTCTCTGTCCTCACATCAGTCTCTCTCAGTCTCTCTCTCTGTCCTCACACATCAGTCTCTCTCTGTCCTCACACATCAGTCTCTCTCTGTCCTCACATCAGTCTCTCTCTCTGTCCTCACACATCAGTCTCTCTCTCTGTCCTCACATATCAGTCTCTCTCTGTCCTCTCCCTGTCCTCACACATCAGTCTCTCTCACTGTCCTCACATCAGTCTCTCTCTGTCCTCACACATCAGTCTCTCTCTCTGTCCTCACACATCAGTCTCTCTCTGTCCTCACACATCAGTCTCTCTCTCTGTCCTCACACATCAGTCTCTCTCTGTCCTCACACATCAGTCTCTCTCTCTGTCCTCCACACATCAGTCTCTCTCTGTCCTCACACATCAGTCTCTCTCTGTCCTCACACATCAGTCTCTCTCTGTCCTCACACATCAGTCTCTCTCTGTCCTCACACATCAGTCTCTCTCTCTGTCCTCACACATCAGTCTCTCTCTGTCCTCACACATCAGTCTCTCTCTCTGTCCTCACACATTATTGAGTGTGTTCTGAACTAGTGGATAATACACTCTCAATTCCATACACTCGTCTGACAGCTTGAGACATGGAGCTGAGTAGTGACCTTTGTAAAGAGACACACACAGACAGACAGACAGGCAGGCAGGCAGGCAGGCAGGCAGGCACACAGACACAGACACACACACACACACAGACAGACAGACAGACAGACAGACAGACAGACAGACAGACAGACAGACAGACAGACAGACAGACAGACAGACACACACACACACACACACACACACACACTGACAGGCAGGCACACAGACACACCACCCTCAAGGAATAGATGGTCTCATTGCCCACCTGCCATTTACACACGACTGACAGAAAGAGTAGAGTGGGGGACAGAGAGAGAGAGAGGAGAGAGGGGGCAGAGAGAGAGAGGAGATTCCAGGAGGGCAGAGAGAGAGAGTAGAGTGGGGGACAGAGAGAGAGAGGAGAGAGGGGCAGAGAGAGAGAGGAGAGAGGGGTCAGAGAAAGAGAGAGGAGAGAGGGGGTCAGAGAGAGAGAGGAGAGAGGGACAGAGAGAGAGAGGAGAGAGGGGGCAGAGAAAGAGAGAGGAGAGAGGGGACAGAGAGAGAGAGAGGAGAGAGGGGTCAGAGGGAGAGAGGAGAGACAGAGAGAGAGAGAGAGAGAGGGACAGAGAGAGAGAGGGAGAGAGGGACAGAGAGAGAGAGGAGGAGGGGACAGAGAGAGAGAGAGGAGAGAGGGGGTCAGGGAGAGAGGAGAGAGGGGGCAGAGAGAGAGAGGAGAGAGGGGTCAGAGAGAGAGAGGAGAGAGGGGCAGAGAGAGAGAGAGGAGAGAGGGGGCAGAGAGAGAGAGGAGAGAGGAGGGCAGAGAGAGAGAGTAGAGTGGGGGACAGAGAGAGAGAGGAGAGAGGGGCAGAGAGAGAGAGGAGAGAGGGGTCAGAGAAAGAGAGAGGAGAGAGGGGTCAGAGAGAGAGAGGAGAGAGGGGACAGAGAGAGAGAGGAGAGAGGGGGCAGAGAAAGAGAGAGGAGAGAGGGACAGAGAGAGAGAGGGAGAGAGGGGCAGAGAGAGAGAGAGGAGAGAGGGGCAGAGAGAGAGAGGAGAGAGGGGGACAGAGAGAGAGAGGAGAGAGGGGTCAGAGAGAGAGAGGAGAGAGGGGGCAGAGAGAGAGAGAGGAGAGAGGGGGCAGAGAGAGAGAGGAGAGAGGGGGCAGAGAGAGAGAGGAGAGAGGGAGACAGAGAGAGAGAGAGAGGAGAGAGGAGACAGAGAGAGAGAGGAGAGAGAGGGGCAGAGAGAGAGAGGAGAGAGAGGCAGAGAGAGAGAGAGAGAGGGGGGGCAGAGAGAGAGAGAGGGAGAGAGCAAGGAGGGCAGAGAGAGAGAGGAGAGAGGGGGCAGAGAGAGAGAGGAGAGAGGGGCAGAGAGAGAGAGAGGAGAGAGGGGGCAGAGAGAGAGAGGAGAGAGGGGGCAGAGAGAGAGAGGAGAGAGGGGGCAGAGAGAGAGAGGAGAGAGGGGGCAGAGAGAGAGAGAGGAGAGAGGGGGCAGAGAGAGAGAGAGAGAGGGGGCAGAGAGAGAGAGAGGAGAGAGGGGGCAGAGAGAGAGAGGAGAGAGGGGGCAGAGAGAGAGAGGAGAGAGGGGGCAGAGAGAGAGAGGAGAGAGGGGGCAGAGAGAGAGAGGAGAGAGGGGGCAGAGAGAGAGAGGAGAGAGGGGGCAGAGAGAGAGAGGAGAGAGGGGCAGAGAGAGAGAGAGAGAGAGAGGGGGCAGAGGAGAGAGAGGAGAGAGGGGGCAGAGAGAGAGAGAGAGAGAGGGGGCAGAGAAAGAGATAGAGAGAGAGGGGACAGAGAGAGAGGAGAGAGGGGTCAGAGAAAGAGAGAGAGGAGAGAGGGGTCAGAGAGAGAGATAGAGAGGGGACAGAGAAAGAGACCAGAGGATAGAGGGGTCAGAGAGGAGAGAGAGAGGAGAGAGGGGGCAGAAAGAGAGAGGAGAGAGGGGGCAGAGAAAGAGAGAGAGAGGGAGAGAAAGAGAGAGGAGAGAGGGACAGAGAAATAGAGAGAGAGGGGTAGAGAAAGAGAGAGGAGAAAGGAGGGCAGAGAGAGAGTAGGAGAGGGGGACAGATAAAGAGAGAGGAGAGAGGGGGCAGAGAGAGAGAGGAGAGAGGGGGCAGAGAAAGAGAGAGGAGAAAGGGGGTCAGAGAAAGAGGAGAGGGGGAGAGAGAGAGAGAGGAGAGAGGGGGGAAGAGAAAGAGAGAGAGAGAGGGGACAGAGGGGGAAGAGAAAGAGAGAGAGAGAGAGGGGTCAGAGAGAGAGAGAGGAGAGAGGGGACAGAGAGAGAGAGAGGAGAGAGGGGGAGAGAGAGAGAGAGAGAGAGAGGGGCTGAGAGAGAGAGAGGAGAGAGGGGCAGAGAGAGAGAGGAGAGAGGGGGCAGAGAGAGAGAGGAGAGAGGGGGCAGAGAGAGAGAGGAGAGAGGGGGCAGAGAGAGAGAGGAGAGAGGGGGCAGAGAGAGAGAGAGGAGAGAGGGGGCAGAGAGAGAGAGGAGAGAGGGGGGCAGA
>NW_024609126.1:0-27500 GCF_018296145.1 Oncorhynchus tshawytscha
ATAAATTACTCTGCAGATAGTCACTCCAGAGACACATGCTCTGTTACACCATCTCCCTTGTTTCACAGAAATGAAACACTCACTCTTACACACACACACACACACACACACACACACACACACACACACACACACACACACACACACACAAGGGTCATTAGTGTCTTGTGACAGTTTTAAGTGATCCGTGTTTGTTTTGACAGATTGCTTTGACAGTTTGTTGCAACAGTGTGTGTGTGTGTTAAGGACATCAGTGTAAGTTTCAGTCTACTGTAAACCTGTAGGCCTATAGTATTCAGTCTACTGTAAACCTGTAGGCCTATAGTATTCAGTCTACTGTAAACCTGAAGGCCTATAGTATTCAGTCTACTGTAAACCTGTAGGCCTATAGTATTCAGTCTACTGTAAACCTGTAGTATTCAGTCTACTGTAAACCTGTAGTCCTATAGTATTCAGTCTACTGTAGTAAACCTGTAGGCCTGTAGTATTCAGTCTACTGTAAACCTGAAGGCCTATAGTATTCAGTCTACTGTAACCTGAGGGGTATTCAGTCTATAGTATTCAGTCTACTGTAAACCTGTAGGCCTATAGTATTCAGTCTACTGTAAACCTGTAGGCCTATAGTATTCAGTCTACTGTAAACCTGTAGTATTCAGTCTACTGTAAACCTGTAGGCCTATAGTATTCAGTCTACTGTAAACCTGTAGGCCTATAGTGTTCAGTCTACTGTAAACCTGTAGGCCTATAGTATTCAGTCTACTGTAAACCTGTAGGCCTATAGTATTCAGTCTACTGTAAACCTGTAGTCCTATAGTATTCAGTCTACTGTAAACCTGAAGACCTATAGTATTCAGTCTACTGTAAACCTGGAGGCCTATAGTATTCAGTCTACTGTAAACCTGTAGGCCTATAGTATTCAGTCTACTGTAAACCTGTAGGCCTATAGTATTCAGTCTACTGTAAACCTGTAGGCCTATAGTATTCAGTCTACTGTAAACCTGTAGGCCTATAGTATTCAGTCTACTGTAAACCTGTAGTATTCAGTCTACTGTAAACCTGTAGTATTCAGTCTACTGTAAACCTGTAGTATTCAGTCTACTGTAAACCTGTAGGCCTATAGTATTCAGTCTACTGTAAACCTGTAGGCCTATAGTATTCAGTCTACTGTAAACCTGTAGGCCTATAGTATTCAGTCTACTGTAAACCTGTAGGCCTATAGTATTCAGTCTACTGTAAACCTGTAGGTAGTATTCAGTCTACTGTAAACCTGTAGGCCTATAGTATTCAGTCTACTGTAAACCTGTAGGCCTATAGTATTCAGTCTACTGTAAACCTGTAGTATTCAGTCTACTGTAAACCTGTAGTATTCAGTCTACTGTAAACCTGTAGTATTCAGTCTACTGTAAACCTGTAGTATTCAGTCTACTGTAAACCTGTAGGCCTATAGTATTCAGTCTACTGTAAACCTATAGACCTATAGTATTCAGTCTACTGTAAACCTGTAGGCCTATAGTATTCAGTCTACTGTAAACCTGTAGTATTCAGTCTACTGTAAACCTGTAGTATTCAGTCTACTGTAAACCTGTAGTATTCAGTTTACTGTAAACCTGTAGTATTCAGTCTACTGTAAACCTGTAGGGCTATAGTATTCAGTCTACTGTAAACCTGTAGGCCTATAGTATTCAGTCTACTGTAAACCTGTAGGCCTATAGTATTCAGTCTACTGTAAACCTGTAGGCCTATAGTATTCAGTCTACTGTAAACCTGTAGTATTCAGTCTACTGTAAACTTAGTATTCAGTCTACTGTAAACCTATAGTATTCAGTCTACTGTAAACCTGTAGTATTCAGTCTACTGTAAACCTGTAGGCTAGGCCTATAGTATTCAGTCTACTGTAAACCTGTAGGCCTATAGTATTCAGTCTACTGTAAACCTGAAGGCCTATAGTATTCAGTCTACTGTAAACCTGAAGGCCTATAGTATTCAGTCTACTGTAAACCTGTAGTATTCAGTCTACTGTAAACCTGTAGTATTCAGTCTACTGTAAATCTGTAGTATTCAGTCTACTGTAAACCTGTAGGCCTATAGTATTCAGTCTACTGTAAACCTGTAGTATTCAGTCTACTGTAAACCTGTAGGCCTATAGTATTCAGTCTACTGTAAACCTGTAGTATTCAGTCTACTGTAAACCTGTAGGCCTATAGTATTCAGTCTACTGTAAACCTGTAGTATTCAGTCTACTGTAAACCTGTAGGCCTATAGTATTCAGTCTACTGTAAACCTGTAGTATTCAGTCTACTGTAAACCTGTAGGCCTATAGTATTCAGTCTACTGTAAACCTGTAGTATTCAGTCTACTGTAAACCTGTAGGCTACTAAATAGTATTCAGTCTACTGTAAACCTGTAGGCCTATAGTATTCAGTCTACTGTAAACCTGTAGGCCTATAGTATTCAGTCTACTGTAAACCTGTAGTATTCAGGCCTAGTATTCAGTCTACTAGTAAACCTGTAAACCTGTAGGGGCCTATAGTATTCAGTCTACTGTAAACCTAGGCCTATAGTATTCAGTCTACTGTAAACCTGTAGTATTCAGTCTACTGTAGGCCTGTAGTATTCAGTCTACTGTAAACCTGTAGGCCTATAGTATTCAGTCTACTGTAAACCTGCCTATAGTATTCAGTATACTGTAAACCTGTAGGCCTATAGTATTCAGTCCTGTAAATAGGCCTATAGTATTCAGTCTACTGTAAACCTGTAGGCCTATAGTATTCAGTCTACTGTAAACCTGTAGGCCTATAGTATTCAGTCTACTGTAAACCTGTAGTATTCAGTCTACTGTAAACCTGTAGGCCTATAGTATTCAGTCTACTGTAAACCTGTAGGCCTATAGTATTCAGTCTACTGTAAACCTGTAGTCCTATAGTATTCAGTCTACTGTAAACCTGAAGACCTATAGTATTCAGTCTACTGTAAACCTGGAGGCCTATAGTATTCAGTCTACTGTAAACCTGTAGGCCTATAGTATTCAGTCTACTGTAAACCTGTAGGCCTATAGTATTCAGTCTACTGTAAACCTGGAGGCCTATAGTATTCAGTCTACTGTAAACCTGTAGGCCTATAGTATTCAGTCTACTGTAAACCTGTAGGCCTATAGTATTCAGTCTACTGTAAACCTGTAGTATTCAGTCTACTGTAAACCTGTAGTATTCAGTCTACTGTAAACCTGTAGGCCTATAGTATTCAGTCTACTGTAAACCTGTAGGCCTATAGTATTCAGTATACTGTAAACCTGTAGGTCTATAGTACTCAGTCTACTGTAAACCTATAGTATTCAGTCTACTGTAAACCTGTAGGCCTATAGTATTCAGTCTACTGTAAACCTGTAGGCCTATATTATTCAGTCTACTGTAAACCTGTAGTATTCAGTCTACTGTAAACCTGTAGTATTCAGTCTACTGTAAACCTATAGTATTCAGTCTACTGTAAACCTGTAGGCTATAGTATTCAGTCTACTGTAAACCTGTAGGGCTATAGTATTCAGTCTACTGTAAACCTGTAGGCCTATAGTATTCAGTCTACTGTAAACCTGAAGGCCTATAGTATTCAGTCTACTGTAAACCTGAAGGCCTATAGTATTCAGTCTACTGTAAACCTGTAGTATTCAGTCTACTGTAAACCTGTAGTATTCAGTCTACTGTAAACCTGTAGGCCTATAGTATTCAGTCTACTGTAAACCTGTAGACCTATAGTATTCAGTCTACTGTAAACCTGTAGGCCTATAGTATTCAGTCTACTGTAAACCTGTAGGCCTATAGTATTCAGTCTACTGTAAACCTGTAGTATTCAGTCTACTGTAAACCTGTAGGCCTATAGTATTTAGTCTACTGTAAACCTCATTCCATCAGTAGAGGATGCCTGGTTATTCTTTAAAAATGCTTTCCTCACCATCTTAAATAAGCATGTCCCATTAAAAAAAATATGTAGAACTAAGAACAGATATAGCCCTTGGTGGGTGCCACAGGGTTCAATTCTCGGGACGACTATTTTCTCTGTATATACACTGCTCAAAAAAATAAAGGGAACACTTAAACAACACAATGTAACTCCAAGTCAATCACACTTCTGTGAAATCAAACTGTCCACTTAGGAAGCAACACTGATTGACAATTCATTTCAAATGCTGTTGTGCAAATGGAATAGACAACAGGTGGAAATTATAGGCAATTAGCAAGACACCCCCAATAAAGGAGTGGTTCTGCAGGTGGTGACCACAGACCACTTCTCAGTTCCTATGCTTCCTGGCTGATGTTTTGGTCACTTTTGAATGCTGGCGGTGCTTTCACTCTAGTGGTAGCATGAGACGGAGTCTACAACCCACACAAGTGGCTCAGGTAGTGCAGCTCATCCAGGATGGCACATCAATGCGAGCTGTGGCAATAAGGTTTGCTGTGTCTGTCAGCGTAGTATCCAGAGCATGGAGGCGCTACCAGGAGACAGGCCAGTACATCAGGAGACGTGAGAGGAGGCCGTAGGAGGGCAACAACCCAGCAGCAGGACCGCTACCTCCGCCTTTGTGCAAGGAGGAGCAGGAGGAGCACTGCCAGAGCCCTGCAAAATGACCTCCAGCAGGCCACAAATGTGCATGTGTCTGCTCAAAGGTCAGAAACAGACTCCATGAGGGTGGTATGAGGGCCCAACGTCCACAGGTGGGGTTTGTGCTTACAGCCCAACACCGTGCAAGACGTTTGGCATTTGCCAGAGAACACCAAGATTGGCAAATTCGCCACTGGCGCCCTGTGCCTTCACAGATGAAAGCAGGTTCACACTGAGCACGTGACAGACGTGACAGAGTCTGGAGACGCCGTGGAGAACGTTCTGCTGCCTGCAACATCCTCCAGCATGACCGGTTTGGCGGTGGGTCAGTCATGGTGTGTGGTGGCATTTCTTTGGGGGCCGCACAGCCCTCCATGTGCTTGCCAGAGGTAGCCTGACTGCCATTAGGTACCGAGATGAGATCCTTAGACCCCCTTGTGAGACCATATGCTGGTGCGGTTGGCCCTGGGTTCCTCCTAATGCAAGACAATGCTAGACCTCATGTGGCTGGAGTGTGTCAGCAGTTCCTGCAAGAGGAAGGCATTGATGCTATAGACTGGCCCGCCCGTTCCCCAGACCTGAATCCAATTGAGCACATCTGGGACATCATGTCTCGCTCCATCCACCAACGCCACGTTGCACCACAGACTGTCCAGGAGTTGGCGGATGCTTTCGTCCAGGTCTGGGAGGAGATCCCTCAAGAGACCATCCGCCACCTCATCAGGAGCATGCCCAGGCGTTGTAGGGAGGTCATACAGGCACGTGAAGGCCACACACACTACTGAGCCTCATTTGACTTGTTTTATTAAGGACATTACATCAAAGTTGGATCAGCCTGTAGTGTGGTTTTCCACTTTAATTTTGAGTGTGACTCCAAATCCAGACCTCCATGGGTTGATAAATTTGATTTCCATTGATCATTTTTGTGTGATTTTGTTGTCAGCACATTCAACTATGTAAAGAAAAAGTATTTAATAAGAATATTTCATTCATTCAGATCTAGGATGTGTTATTTTAGTGTTCCCTTTATTTTTTTTTTTTAAGCAGTGTATCAAGTATGTTGCTCTTGCTGCTAGTGAGTCTCTGATCCACCTCTACACAGACGTCACCATTCTGTATACTTCTGGCCCTCGCTTCATACTCGTCGCCAAACCCACCTGTACATAGCCCATCTATAATTTAGCCCAAACAACTACCTCTTTCCCTACTGTATTTATTTTATTTATTTAGCTCCCTCCTTATGTCCATCTCTACTTTGCACATTCTTCCACTGCAAATCTACCATTCCAGTGTTTTACTTGCTATATTGTATTTACTTTGCCACCATGGCCTTCTTTTTTTTTTTGCCTTTATCTCCCTTTCTCACCTCATTTGCTCACATCGTATATAGACTTGTTTATACTGTATTATTGACTGTATGTTTGTTTTACTCATGTGTAACTCTGTGTTGTTGTATGTGTCGAAACTGCTATGCTTTATCTTGGCCAGGTCGCAGTTGTAAATGAGAACTTGTTCTCAACTTGCCTACCTGGTTAAATACATTTAAAAACTTGTACATTCATCTTCTGCACATCTATCACTCGTTTTTAATTGCTATATGGTAATTATTTCGCCTCTATGGCCTATTTATTGCCTTACCTCCATAATCTTACTACATTTGCACACAGTGCACATAGATTTTTCTATTGTGTTATTGACTGTACACAATAGGAAAAGTCTTTACTCCATGTGTAACTCGGTGTTGTTGTTTGTGTCGCACTGCTTTGCTTTATCTTGGCCAGGTCGCAGTTGTAAATGAGAACTTGTTCTCAACTTGCCTACCTGGTTAAATATTGGTGAAATAAATAAAATGTCTCAAACTCCGGTTGTGGGGGATGGGGAGCGGCGTGTGCAGCACCGGTGTCGTGAGGGGCTGAACTTTAAAGCATTACTTAAGTCGTTTTCAAGGGTATCTATACTCCGCTATTTATATTTTGGACATATTTAAGCTTTTATTTCACTACATTCCCGACGAAAAGTATATACATTTTACCGAATCCCTTTTTCCCCCCTTCTGACGCTCAACATATATTTACAATTATTTTACGCAAACCAGACTGCACAATTCTCTTTTTTTTTAAATGTTCTTTTACGGAAAAACGTTTCAAATTATTTAGACTTTTACTTTTGATACTTAAGTATATTTAAAAAAACAACAACAACAAATTATTAATACTTTTAGATTCAAGTAGACGACTTCTGTCATGGACGTTTAAAAAAGATGTAAAAAAGCAGTTCCGAAAACCATCGGCCGCTTCTCCGAATGTGGTCACTGGTGTATTTATGGGGGAAGGCATCAGATAAACTGAAACTGACGTGGATTCCTGCTTCACAACGAGACTGTTTGAAAAAGTGAAGAGACTAGTTGTTTTTCTGTGAAGCGACAGCTTTACTATAAATGTTGACTGGAAGCGAAACCCGCCAGAGAGAAACTATAGAGAGAGAGAGAGAGAGAGAGAGAGAGAGAGAGAGAGAGAGAGAGACAGAGAGAGAGAGAGAGAGAGAGAGAGAGAGAGAGAGAGAGAGAGAGAGAGAGAGACAGAGAGAGAGGAGAGAGAGAGAGAGAGACAGAGAGAGAGAGAGACAGAGAGAGAGAGAGGGAGAGAGAGAGAGAGAGAGAGAGAGAGAGAGAGAGAGAGAGAGAGAGAGAGAGAGAGAGAGAGAGAGACACCCCTGGTGGAGAGGACAGTTACTGAGGACTTCTCAGAAACCGTGTTCACTTTAAAATGAAAGCGAAACTGATGTGTGTTGGTGTGGTGCACGGTGCTGAACGTTTATTTAGCTCCTTACCAATCACAGGCGGACAGATGATCAAACCAACAAGGAGAGAGAGAGTAAGAGAGGATGTGAAAGACAATGTGGATATACTATACCGTCGGATTACCGCGTCTTCTCTCTACTAGTTTGGACGTTTATTGATGATCAAGAACAGGATTAATACCGCTGTGATTCTGTGATTAAAAACGTCGGAAAATATAAAAAGTGCATCAGGAAAAGAAACTACATTGCACTCGTTTTGCAAAACGGTAAGAATATTTTAACATGGCTGCCTATTGCGGATTTGACCTTTTTTTGTCTTCTTTCAAATAGATTTTAGTTTTGTTTCGCAACATTGACTATTGTGCAATTCAATTGCGCCGTAATAAAAGCAACCTGACAATACACCATTTTCTACATAATAAGTCATAAAATATATATATTTTTGGACTAGACAACAGTCAACATGACCACCAGTATAATATACTCATTTAAAACACGATTCCCCGTTTGCTTTATAGCGGTAAGGTTGGGGCCAGTGAAACAGGACGAACTAGGATACATCTACTACTAATATCTACTGCCATATAAACTATTGTATATATACTACTATACTGTGAACAGCTTTAGAGTTGGTTTAAATCAATGTCAATTTACCTCGCTAGGATGGAGAATGTTTACAATCCACGTTTGTTCTCTTGGCAACAGTTGTCTTTTTTTTTTTTTTTTTAAAGGTTTGACCCAACATCTGTGGGACTATCAGTTAATTAAATGGTTGGTAGCAGGTTGGTAGGCAGACGGGATACAGACAGACCCAGCAGGTTGGTAGGCAGGTAGGCAGACGGATACAGACAGACCCAGCAGGTTGGTAGGCAGGTAGGCAGACGGATACAGACAGACCCAGCAGGTTGGTAGGCATACAGACAGACCCAGCAGGTTGGTAGGTAGGCAGACAGAGGCAGGTTGGCAGGTAGGCAGGATACAGACAGACCCGGTAGGTTGGTAGGTAGGCAGACAGATACAGACAGACCCGGTAGGTTGGTAGGTAGGCAGACAGACCCGGCAGGTAGTTAGGCAGATACAGACAGACCCAGCACAGGTAGGCAGACAGATACAGACAGACCCAGCAGGTTGGCAGGTAGGCAGACAGATACAGACAGACCCGGTAGGTTGGTAGGTAGGCAGACAGACCCGGCAGGTAGGTAGGCAGATACAGACAGACCCGGCAGGTAGTTAGGTTGGTAGGCAGGTAGACAGACAGACCCGGCAGGTAGACAGACAGACCCGGTAGGTAGGCAGACAGACCCGGTAACTGTAGACATTTTAGGTTTCCATTGAGCCGGGTTTAATAAGACAAACAACATATATATATATATAAATACATAGAGACAGAGATATTTCACGTTATATATTATCTACCTCACTTGCTTTGGCAATGTTAACACATGTTTCCCATGACAATAAAGCCCCTTGAATTGAATTGAGAGAGAGAGAGGTGTCATGGAAACGGTAGAGATAGGAGACATTTTCCGAAGGTCGACAACATTTTATCCATTGAACAGGGGTGGATTTTTCTATCTGTCTAACCCTCTTTATTAAAATAAACAAAACAAATGATGATGCTCTGTACCATCACTCATTCATATATCTTTATGTACATATTCTTTATCCCCTAACACTGTGTATAAGACAGTAGTTTTTTGGAATTGTTAGTTAGATTACTTGTTGGTTATTACTGCATTGTCGGAACTAGAAGCACAAGCATTTCGCTACACTCGCATTAACATCTGCTAACCGTGTGTATGTGACAAATAAAAAATTGATTTGATTTGATTTGCTAACTGTGTATTTATTATTATTATTTTTTTTTAAATAAATGAATTGCTTTCGACTTGCTTTTCTGGTTGGCTGGCAGGTTTCACCATTTACAGGAGTTCCAAGGATCATTGTACCACATCTAAACCCCCTGTGAACTACATTTCCCATAAAACCTCAAATATTGGCATTTTCAGCTGTTTGAAGCTGGTGATAGTAAAACTGCAAAAAAAAAAACTGAATTTTTATAGAATGGGAAGCATAGAAATAGAGCACATAGAACAGATGAACCGCTTCTTAGACTTGCTTTCAATGAGAATGACAGATCTATAGTTCACATTTCTTACATATTTGCAGCTTTAAAATGGTAGGCAGCTGTCGTATGCTATTTTCTATGGAAAACTTTTCTAAATGTTGATTTAAAGAAATAATCACTGGACAAGTTAATGGAAACATAGATCTTATCAGAAGTGGTAGTAGTGGTAGTAGTAGTAGTGGTAGTAGTAGTAGTAGTAGTAGTAGTGGTAGTAGTGGTAGTAGTAGTAGTAGTAGTAGTAGTAGTAGTAGTAGTAGCAGTAGTAGTAGTAGTAGTGGTAGTAGTGGTAGTAGTAGTAGTGGTAGGTAGTAGCAGTAGTGGCAGTAGTAGTAGTAGTGGCAGTAGTAGTGGTAGTAGTAGTAGTGGTAGTAGTAGTAGTAGTAGTGGTAGTAGTAGTAGTGGTAGTAGTAGTAGTAGTAGTAGTAGTAGTAGGTGGTGGTAGTAGTAGTAGTGGTAGTAGTAGTAGTAGTAGTAGTAGTGGTAGTAGTAGTAGTGGTAGTAGTAGTGGTAGTGGTAGTAGTAGTAGTGGTAGTAGTAGTGGTAGTAGTAGTAGTGGTAGTAGTAGTAGTAGTAGTGGTAGTAGTAGTAGTAGTAGTAGTAGTAGTAGTAGCAGTAGTAGTAGTAGTAGTGGTAGTGGTAGTGGTAGTAGTAGTGGTAGTAGTGGTAGTAGTAGTGGTAGTAGTAGTAGTAGTAGTAGTAGTAGTAGTAGTAGTAGTAGTAGTAGTGGTAGTAGTAGTGGTAGTAGTAGTAGTAGTGGTAGTAGTAGTAGTGGTAGTAGTGGTAGTAGTAGTAGTAGTAGTAGTAGTAGTAGTAGGTGGTGGTAGTGGTAGTAGTGGTAGTGGTAGTAGTGGTAGTAGTAGGTGGTCTGACGGTCTCTCCCTCCCTCTTTCAGGATGCCAGGGTAACATAGCTCCTATCATAAAGTAGTAGTAGTAGTAGTAGTAGTAGTGGTCTGACGGCTCTCTCTCCCCTCTCAGGATGCCAGGGTAACATAGCTCTATCATCAATAGTAGTAGTAGTAGTAGTGGTAGTAGTGGTAGTAGTAGTGGTAGTAGTAGTGGTAGTAGTAGTAGTGGTGGTCTGACGGTCTCTCCCTCCCTCTCTCAGGATGCCAGGGTAACATAGCTCCTATCATAAGTAGTAGTAGTAGTAGTAGTAGTGGTCTGACGGTCTCCCTCCCTCTCTCAGGATGCCAGGGTAACATAGCTCCTATCATAAGTAGTAGTAGTAGTAGTGGTCTGACGGTCTCTCTCTCTCTCAGGATGCCAGGGAACTGTGTAGCGATGGGAGAGGGTTGGGACCGCTCTCCCCTGTAGGATGGTCGCTCACAGCGCTGTGGAAGAACAAGACACAACAACAAAAGCACCATCGTCATCATCATCACCTTCTAGACCTCAGGCGCCTCCTCCACCTTCCTCTCGACTCCACACTCGGACCACCACGCAACCTCGCCATCATCATCATCACCACCATCGTCATCATCATCAGTTTCCCAGTCACACCGTCAGCGCCCATCCAACCAGTGTGTGGCGTCCCTATCCCAGGACCAGACCTGTTAGACCACCAGCCTCCTCTTCCCCTCCTGGACCCAGTGCCCACCCACTTTCCTCTGTTCCCCTGCAAGGTAGACTTCCTGTTGATCACCCGGACGGCCGCCATGTTGGAACGTTCCGGCTTCTACTGGGGCCCGCTAGGAGTGGAGGAGGTAATTACACAATCTTATCAATTTATCTGATCAGAACCTGGTTTCCTCTCGAGGTTTTCTTCCTCGGTTTTCTGGGCCTTTCTAGGGAGTTTTATTTCCTAGCCACCGTGCTTCTACATCTGCATTTCTTGCTGTTTTTTTGTGTTTTTAGGTCCGGGTTTCTGTATAAGCACAAAAAAGGCTTTATAAAAATTCATTTGATTGATTGATCAAATGTTATTTATATAACCCTTTCACAACAATAATGGTCAGAGTAAAGGAACAGAGACAGCTGTCATTAATGTAATAAACTGATAAATAAGAGATTTCAAAATCCAACGAGATGACATGAAGTTAAAGGAGAAGTGATTTTTTATTTTACAACCAAATCTTTTTTGATGTTAATTCTATCCTCCTCCTCTTCTTCCTCCTCCTCCTCCTCCTCTTCTCGCAGGCTCACAGTCGACTGAAGGACGTTGCCACAGGAACATTCTTGATCCGGGACAGTCGTCAGAAAGACGTCTTCTTCACGCTGTCCATCGCGCGCGGCCAGCGGCCCGGTCAGCGACGCACGTCTATAAGGGACAACGGTTCAGCCTGGCAGGAAGTGAGCACTCTTTCCCCTGTCTCTTCTTCCTGCTCGAACACTACATTCATTCCTCTAAGAAAAGCCTGACCGTTCCGTACAGGAAGCAGCGCCCTACGCTCCAGGAACTGTGCAGGAAACAGGTCGCGGAGTCGTGCGGCGGTGAGGTGGAACGGGTCGCCAGGGTCCCCGTCAACCCAATCCTAAAACACTTCCTGTTAGAGTTCCCTTACAGGATATGATGTCACAGAGGATGCCGTTGAGGCGGGACTTGATTTGATTTCGGGTCGGTACTGAAGGGTTTTCGGATCGGTCGCTTTGAAACTAGAGACCGGGTCGTGGTTAGAAACGAGGTCAGAGTTCAAAACCGCACCCTATTCTCTAAACGGTGCACTACTCGACAGGGTCATAGGTCACACTTGGTTTGGGTTTATCCGGTTTGGTGGTGGTCCCTGGAGGATTTTAAGGGACCGTATATATGTGGACCACCACAACAACGACAGGTTATGGGGGCGGCTGCATTAAAGAACCACCACCGGGGTTGTGGTTGTGTTCTGATCCGGGTCGCTGACCCTGTGAGGTGGACGGTTTGGTTAGTGGACTGGTTCTGCCGTTGTAGGCAGGGCTGGGTTCGCTGTAGCACGACAACTCAAGCATCAATACTTTACAATGTTTACAATGTTGTTTACAAACTTTACAACGAATGTTTACGCTACACAATATTACAGTACTGTATGTATAACTGTGTACTCTCTGGTACTAACAGGTACAACTGTGTACTCTCTGGTACTAACAGGTACAACTGTGTACTCTCTGGTACTAACAGGTACAACTGTGTACTCTCGGGTACTAACAGGTACAACTGTGTACTCTCTGGTACTAACAGGTATAACTGTGTACTCTCTGGTACTAATGGGTATAATTGTGTACTATGTAGTACTGCCGGGTACAACTGTGTACATTCTGGTACTAATGGGTATAACTGTGTACTATGTAGTACTAATGGGTATAACTGTGTACTATGTAGTACTAATGAGTAACTGTGTACTATGTAGTACTAATGAGTAACTGTGTACTATGTAGTACTAATGAGTAACTGTGTACTATGTAGTACTAATGAGTAACTGTGTACTATGTAGTACTAATGAGTAACTGTGTACTATGTAGTACTAATGAGTAACTGTGTACTATGTAGTACTAATGAGTAACTGTGTACTATGTAGTACTAATGAGTATCTGTGTACTATGTAGTACTAATGAGTATCTGTGTACTATGTAGTACTAATGAGTATAACTGTGTACTATGCATCATATCTGCGGTGCAGACTACCTCTAGGGGTGTTTTAAAGGATAATAAATATGACATATATATTTCAGCCCCGTCTTCCTGTCGGTCTGTGTGTTGCTGTTAGACAATATTTTATAATGCTCCTTATCAGTTAACAACAAATTCTTATTTTACAATGACGGTCCTACCCCCTCCCCCAGACAGAGAGATGGACGGACAGACAGACAGACAGAGAGATGGACAGACAGAGAGACGGACAGACAGAGAGACGGACAGACAGAGAGACGGACAGACAGAGAGACGGAGAGACAGAGAGACGGACAGACAGACAGAGAGACGGACAGACAGACAGAGAGACGGACAGACAGAGAGACGGACAGACAGAGAGACGGACAGACAGAGAGACGGAGAGACAGAGAGACGGACAGACAGAGAGACGGACAGACAGAGAGACGGACAGACAGAGAGACGGACAGACAGAGAGACGGACAGTCGGAGAGACAGAGAGACGGACAGACAGACAGAGAGACGGACAGACAGACAGAGAGACGGGCGGACAGACAGACAGACAGAGAGACGGACAGACAGAGAGACGGACAGACAGAGAGACGGACAGACAGAGAGACGGACAGACAGAGAGACGGACAGACAGAGAGACGGACAGACAGAGAGACGGACAGACAGAGAGAGACGGACAGTCGGAGAGACAGAGAGACGGACAGACAGACAGAGAGACGGACAGAGAGACGGACAGAGAGACGGACAGACAGACAGAGAGACGGACAGACAGAGAGACGGACAGACAGAGAGACGGACAGACAGAGAGACGGAGAGACAGAGAGACGGACAGACAGAGAGACGGACAGACAGAGAGACGGACAGACAGAGAGACGGACAGACAGAGAGACGGACAGTCGGAGAGACAGAGAGACGGACAGACAGACAGAGAGACGGACAGACAGACAGAGAGACGGGCGGACAGACAGACAGACAGAGAGACGGACAGACAGAGAGACGGACAGACAGAGAGACGGACAGACAGAGAGACGGACAGACAGAGAGACGGACAGACAGAGAGACGGACAGACAGAGAGACGGACAGACAGAGAGACGGACAGACAGAGAGACGGACAGTCGGAGAGACAGAGAGACGGACAGACAGACAGAGAGACGGACAGACAGACAGAGAGACGGACAGACAGACAGAGAGACGGACAGAGAGACGGACAGACAGAGAGACGGACAGACAGAGAGACGGACAGACAGAGAGACGGACAGACAGTCGGAGAGACGGAGAGAGACAGAGAGACAGAGAGACGGAGAGAAGGAGAGACGGACAGACAGAGAGACGGACAGACAGAGAGACGGACAGAGAGACGGAGAGACGGACAGAGAGACTGAGAGACGGACAGAGAGACTGAGAGACGGACAGAGAGACTGAGAGACGGACAGACAGACAGACAGACAGAGAGACGGACAGAGAGACAGAGAGACGGACAGACAGACAGAGAGACGGACAGACAGAGAGACGGACAGACAGAGAGACGGACAGACAGACAGAGAGACAGACAGACGGACAGAGAGACAGACAGAGAGACGGACAGACGGACAGAGAGACGGACAGACAGACAGAGACAGACAGACAGACAGACGGACAGACAGAGAGACGGACAGACAGACAGACAGAAAGACGGACAGACAGTGAGACGGACAGACAGAGACGGACGGACAGACACAGACAGTGAGACGGACAGACAGACAGACTAGTAGTACTAATGAGTAACTGTGTACTATGTAGTACTAATGAGTAACTGTGTACTATGTAGTACTAATGAGTAACTGTGTACTATGTAGTACTAATGAGTATCTGTGTACTATGTAGTACTAATGAGTATCTGTGTACTATGTAGTACTAATGAGTATTTGTGTACTATGTAGTACTAATGAGTATCTGTGTACTATGTAGTACTAATGAGTATAACTGTGTACTATGCATCATATCTGCGGTGCAGACTACCTCTAGGGGTGTTTTAAAGGATAATAAATATGACATATATATTTCAGCCCCGTCTTCCTGTCGGTCTGTGTGTTGCTGTTAGACAATAGTTTATAATGCTCCTTATCAGTTAACAACAAATTCTTATTTTACAATGACGGTCCTACCCCCCCCCCAGACAGAGAGATGGACAGACAGACAGACAGACAGAGAGACGGACAGACAAAGAGACGGACAGACAGAGAGACGGACAGACAGAGAGACGGACAGACAGAGAGACGGACAGACAGAGAGACGGACAGACAGAGAGACGGACAGACAGAGAGAGACGGACAGACAGAGAGACGGACAGACAGAGAGACGGAGAGTCGGAGAGACAGAGAGACGGACAGACAGACAGAGAGACGGACAGACAGACAGAGAGACGGACAGACAGACAGAGAGACGGACAGAGAGACGGACAGACAGAGAGACGGACAGACAGAGAGACGGACAGACAGTCGGAGAGACGGAGAGAGACAGAGAGACAGAGAGACGGAGAGAGACGGAGAGAAGGAGAGACGGACAGACAGAGAGACGGACAGACAGAGAGACGGACAGAGAGACGGACAGAGAGACGGACAGAGAGACAGAGAGACGGACAGAGAGACTGAGAGAGACGGACAGACAGACAGACAGACAGACAGACAGAGAGACGGACAGACAGACAGAGAGACGGACAGACAGACAGAGAGACGGACAGACAGAGAGACGGACAGACAGAGAGACGGACAGACAGACAGAGACAGACAGAGAGACAGACAGACGGACAGAGAGACAGACAGAGAGACAGACAGAGAGACGGACAGACAGACAGAGACAGACAGACAGACAGACGGACAGAGAGAGAGAGACGGACAGACAGACAGACAGAAAGACGGACAGACAGTGAGACGGACAGACAGACACAGACAGTGAGACGGACAGACAGACAGACTAGTAGTACTAATGAGTAACTGTGTACTATGTAGTACTAATGAGTAACTGTGTACTATGTAGTACTAATGAGTAACTGTACTATGTAGTACTAATGAGTATCTGTGTACTATGTAGTACTAATGAGTATCTGTGTACTATGTAGTACTAATGAGTATCTGTGTACTATGTAGTACTAATGAGTATCTGTGTACTATGTAGTACTAATGAGTATCTGTGTACTATGTAGTACTAATGAGTATAACTGTGTACTATGCATCATATCTGCGGTGCAGACTACCTCTAGGGGTGTTTTAAAGGATAATAAATATGACATATATATTTCAGCCCCGTCTTCCTGTCGGTCTGTGTGTTGCTGTTAGACAATATTTTATAATGCTCCTTATCAGTTAACAACAAATTCTTATTTTACAATGACGGTCCTACTCCCCCCCCCCAGACAGAGAGATGGACGGACAGACAGACAGACAGAGAGATGGACAGACAGAGAGACGGACAGACAGAGAGACGGACAGACAGAGAGACGGACAGACAGAGAGACGGAGAGACAGAGAGACGGACAGACAGACAGAGAGACGGACAGACAGACAGAGAGACGGACAGACAGAGAGACGGACAGACAGAGAGACGGACAGACAGAGAGACGGAGAGACGGAGAGACAGAGAGACGGAGAGACGGACAGAGAGACGGAGAGACGGACAGAGAGACGGAGAGACGGACGGAGAGACGGAGAGACGGACGGAGAGACGGAGAGACAGAGAGACGGACAGACAGAGAGACGGACAGACAGAGAGACGGACAGACAGAGAGACGGACAGACAGAGAGACGGACAGACAGAGAGACGGACAGACAGACAGAGAGACGGACAGACAGACAGAGAGACGGACAGACAGAGAGACGGACAGACAGAGAGACGGACAGACAGAGAGACGGACAGACAGAGAGACGGACAGACAGACAGACAGAAAGACGGACAGACAGACAGAGACGGACGGACAGACAGACAGTGAGACGGACAGACAGACAGAGAGAGAGAGACAGGTATAACAGACAGACAGAGAGACAGTGTGTGTGGTTGCTGTGACAACACTGGGTACAGTAGGTAACACAGAGAGAGAGAGACAGGTATAACAGAGAGACAGTGTGTGTGGTTGCTGTGACAACACTGGGTACAGTAGGTAACCGCAGTGACACATCAATGTGACAGATGGGCTGAGCTATGATAGTAAACGCTCTGTGTGTGTGTGTGTGTGTGGGGGTCTATTACAGGAACATGTAGAGAAGTGAAGAATCAGAAGGTCTGTCAGTAAAATATATTTCTGTCAGAAGAAGGGAAGGGTCGGGTACCAGAATGTCTCGGCGTGTGGGTGGTGTGTGTGTGTGTGTGTGTGTGTGTGTGTGTGTGTGGTTAGTCGGAACGGCCAGTAATGACTAATAAAGGTGAAAGGTCGATAAACTTCGTTGTAAATCATCTGATAATAATGACGAGGAGGGAAACACAAACCTGTCAAATCACGACTGGTCACATTACTATCAGATGATTAAATACAGAACCAGGACCAATACAGAACCAGACGACTGGTCACATTACTATCAGATGATTAAATACAGAACCAGGACCAATACAGAACCAGACGACTGGTCACATTACTATCAGATGATTAAATACAGAACCAGGACCAATACAGAACCAGACGACTGGTCACATTACTATCAGATGATTAAATACAGAACCAATACAGAACCAGACGACTGGTCACATTACTATCAGATGATTAAATACAGAACCAGGACCAATACAGAACCAGACGACTGGTCACATTACTATCAGATGATTAAATACAGAACCAGGACCAATACAGAACCAGACGACTGGTCACATTACTATCAGATGATTAAATACAGAACCAATACAGAACCAGGACCAATACAAATACAGAACCAGGACCAATACAAATACAGAACCAGGACCAATACAAATACAGAACCAGGACCAATACAAATACAGAACCAGGACCAATACAAATACAGAACCAGGACCAAACAATTCACAAGAATCTGCAGCTTTGCCATGGAATTTCGTCTTCGGACTGTGTGTGTGTGTGTGTTTGTGTGTGTGTGTTTCATTCATAGTATTTCAGGTTTAGAGAAGTGAAGAGTTTCAGGTGTTGGACAGAGTTCTGTGGAAGTCCACACACACACACACACACACACACACACACACACACACACACACACACACACACACACACACACACACTCTCTCAGCATTATTTGATCTACGGTTCCCCAGAATTCTCTAAAAAGGAGCCTTGTTCTCTCTCTCCGTCTGGCGTGCCAATGAGGAAATTCAAACCCAGGACGAGTCACTGATGTAGAACACTGCTGTGCTGTTTATACATGGGATATCCCTGATGTCGTCATTATCACTGAGCCGTTCATATTCATATCTCTCTTTCCTCTGTCTCCCTCCTTTCCTCTCTCCTCCCCTTTAATCTCTGTCTCCCCTCCTTTCCTCTCTCTGTCTCCCCTCCTTTCCTCTCTCCTCCCCTTTAATCTCTGTCTCCCTCCTTTCCTCTATCCTCCCCTTTAATCTCTGTCTCCCCTCCATTCCGCTATCCTCCCCTTTAATCTCTGTCTCCCCTCCTTTCCTCTATCCTCCCCTTTAATCTCTGTCTCCCCTCCTTTCCTCTCTCCGTCACCCTCCTTTCCTCTGTCTCCCCTCCTTTCTTCTGTCTCCCCTTTAATCTCTGTCTCCCCTCCTTTCCTCTCTCTGTCTCCCCTCCATTCCGCTATCCTCCCCTTTAATCTCTGTCTCCCCTCCTTTCCTCTGTCTCCCCTCCTTTCCTCTCTCTGTCTCCCCTCCTTTCCTCTCTCTGTCTCCCCTCCATTCCGCTATCCTCCCCTTTAATCTCTGTCTCCCCTCCATTCCTCTGTCTCCCCTCCATTCCTATATCCTCCCCTTTAATCTCTGTCTCCCCTCCATTCCTCTATCCTCCCCTTTAATCTGTCTCCCCTCCTTTCCTCTATCCTCCCCTTTAATCTGTCTCCCCTCCATTCCTCTATCCTCCCCTTTAATCTCTGTCTCCCCTCCTTTCCAATATCCTCCCCTTTAATCTCTGTCTCCCCTCCTTTCCTCTATCCTCCCCTTTAATCTCTGTCTCCCCTCCTTTCCTCTATCCTCCCCTTTAATCTCTGTCTCCCCTCCTTTCCTCTATCCTCCCCTTTAATCTCTGTCTCTCCCTCCATTCGTCTATCCTCCCCTTTAATCTCTGTCTCCCTCCTTTCCTATATCCTCCCCTTTAATCTCTGTCTCCCTCCTTTCCTCTATCCTCCCCTTTAATCTCTGTCTCCCCTCCATTCCTCTATCCTCTCTGGCTCCTTTCTCTCCCTCTCTGGCTCCTTTCTCTCCTCTCTCTGGCTCCTTTCTCTCCTCTCTCTGGCTCCTTTCTCTCCTCTCTCTGGCTCCTTTCTCTCCTCGCTCTGGCTCCTTTCTCTCCTCTCTGGCTCCTTTCTCTCTCTCTCTGGCTCCTTTCTCTCCTCTCTCTGGCTCCTTTCTCTCCTCTCTCTGGCTCCTTTCTCTCCTCTCTCGGTCTCCTTTCTCGGTCTCCTTTCTCTGTCTCCTTTCTCTCCTCTCTGTCTCCTTTCTCTCCTCTCTCTGTCTCCTTTCTCTCCTCTCTCTGTCTCCTTTCTCTCCTCTCTCTGTCTCCTTTCTCTCCTCTCTCTGTCTCCTTTCTCTCCTCTCTCTGTCTCCTTTCTCTCCTCTCTTTCTCCTTTCTCTCCTCTCTCTGTCTCTCCTCTCTCTGTCTCCTTTCTCTCCTCTCTCTGTCTCCTTTCTCTCCTCTCTGTCTCCTTTCTCTCCTCTCTGTCTCCTTTCTCTGTCTCCTTTCTCTCCTCTCTCTGTCTCCTTTCTCTCCTCTCTCTGTCTCCTTTCTCTCCTCTCTCTGTCTCCTTTCTCTCCTCTCTCTGTCTCCTTTCTCTCCATCTCCTCAGCTATGTAGGCCTGTCTTACCAATTCAATAATATTGGGGCTTGTTCCAACATTGAAGCCGACGCGGTTTCAGGAGACCATTCTGTCGTCATAACGACACATTATTATTTGGTAGATCAGTCAGTTCAGTAACAATTTACCCAAAATGCATCACACAATGGCATGATCTGGAACACAAGCCCTCTTTAAGAGTTGTGGTTAAGACACACACATCACACGCACTTAGCAGCCTTCGATTACCCGGAACACATCACACACACAAACACGTTTCCCTGAAGAGACTAAGATAGAACAGAACAAACAGCCGGTGACAGACCACATGAAAACACAGTTTTGTTCTCTCTCTCTCTCTCTGCTGTGATGTACAGTTCTCTATCCTCCTCGTCTCTCTCTCTGCTGTGATGTACAGTTCTCTATCCTCCTCGTCTCTCTCTCTGCTGTGATGTACAGTTCTCTATCCTCCTCGTCTCTCTCTCTCTGCTGTGATGTACAGTTCTCTATCCTCCTCGTCTCTCTCTCTCTGCTGTGATGTACAGTTCTCTATCCTCCTAGTCTCTCTCTCTGCTGTGATGTACAGTTCTCTATCCTCCTCGTCTCTCTCTCTCTCTCTCTGCTGTGATGTACAGTTCTCTATCCTCCTCGTCTCTCTCTCTGCTGTGATGTACAGTTCTCTATCCTCCTCGTCTCTCTCTCTCTGCTGTGATGTACAGTTCTCTATCCTCCTAGTCTCTCTCTCTCTGCTGTGATGTACAGTTCTCTATCCTCCTAGTCTCTCTCTCTCTCTCTCTACTGTGATGTACAGTTCTCTATCCTCCTAGTCTCTCTCTCTCTCTCTCTGCTGTGATGTACAGTTCTCTATCCTCCTCGTCTCTCTCTCTACTGTGATGTACAGTTCTCTATCCTCCTAGTCTCTCTCTCTGCTGTGATGTACAGTTCTCTATCCTCCTAGTCTCTCTCTCTGCTGTGATGTACAGTTCTCTATCCTCCTCGTCTCTCTCTCTGCTGTGATGTACAGTTCTCTATCCTCCTCGTCTCTCTCTCTGCTGTGATGTACAGTTCTCTATCCTCCTCGTCTCTCTCTCTCTCTCTCTGCTGTGATGTACAGTTCTCTATCCTCCTAGTCTCTCTCTCTGCTGTGATGTACAGTTCTCTATCCTCCTAGTCTCTCTCTCTCTCTCTGCTGTGATGTACAGTTCTCTATCCTCCTCGTCTCTCTCTCTGCTGTGATGTACAGTTCTCTATCCTCCTAGTCTCTCTCTCTGCTGTGATGTACAGTTCTCTATCCTCCTCGTCTCTCTCTCTCTGCTGTGATGTACAGTTCTCTATCCTCCTCGTCTCTCTCTCTGCTGTGATGTACAGTTCTCTATCCTCCTCGTCTCTCTCTCTGCTGTGATGTACAGTTCTCTATCCTCCTCGTCTCTCTCTCTGCTGTGATGTACAGTTCTCTATCCTCCTCGTCTCTCTCTCTGCTGTGATGTACAGTTCTCTATCCTCCTAGTCTCTCTCTCTGCTGTGATGTACAGTTCTCTATCCTCCTCGTCTCTCTCTCTCTGCTGTGATGTACAGTTCTCTATCCTCCTCGTCTCTCTCTCTGCTGTGATGTACAGTTCTCTATCCTCCTCGTCTCTCTCTCTGCTGTGATGTACAGTTCTCTATCCTCCTCGTCTTAATGTATCTTTCTCTCTGTGTACGTGTGTGAGAGACAATCCCAGTCTAACAGGTCTCTTCTTGTCACTCTGTAGCTCCGTGGTGGGACGTCTCCCCTCCCCCTCACCTCCTCTCTTTCCTGTCTTCTAGGCCACGCTGCGGAGAAAGAGAGACAGGCAGAGAGATGGAGAGACAGAGACATATTTGCATCTTATTGAAAGAAGTTGAACCAAAACATCCCTTAGAGCTAGCTAGGTATTCTAACCATGTTGACGTCTCTGAAACATCCCTTATAGAGCTAGCTAGGTATTCTAACCAAGCTGTGTCTCTGAAACATCCCTTATAGAGCTAGCTAGGTATTCTAACCAAGTTGACGTCTCTGAAACATCCCTTATAGAGCTAGCTAGGTATTCTAACCAAGTTGACGTCTCTGAAACATCCCTTATAGAGCTAGCTAGGTATTCTAACCAAGTTGACGTCTCTGAAACATCCCTTATAGAGCTAGCTAGGTATTCTAACCAAGTTGACGTCTCTAAAACATCCCTTATAGAGCTAGCTAGGTATTCTAACCATGTTGACGTCTCTGAAACATCCCTTATAGAGCTAGCTAGGTATTCTAACCATGTTGACGTCTCTGAAACATCCCTTATAGAGCTAGCTAGGTATTCTAACCAAGTTGACGTCTCTAAAACATCCCTTATAGAGCTAGCTAGGTATTCTAACCAAGTTGACGTCTCTGAAACATCCCTTATAGAGCTAGCTAGGTATTCTAACCATGTTGACGTCTCTGAAACATCCCTTATAGAGCTAGCTAGGTATTCTAACCAAGTTGACGTCTCTGAAACATCCCTTATAGAGCTAGCTAGGTATTCTAACCATGTTGACGTCTCTGAAACATCCCTTAGAGCTAGCTAGGTATTCTAACCAAGTTGACGTCTCTGAAACATCCCTTATAGAGCTAGCTAGGTATTCTAACCATGTTGACGTCTCTGAAACATCCCTTATAGAGCTAGCTAGGTATTCTAACCAAGTTGACGTCTCTGAAACATCCCTTATAGAGCTAGCTAGGTATTCTAACCAAGTTGACGTCTCTAAAACATCCCTTATAGAGCTAGCTAGGTATTCTAACCAAGTTGACGTCTCTAAAACATCCCTTATAGAGCTAGCTAGGTATTCTAACCAAGTTGACGTCTCTAAAACATCCCTTATAGAGCTAGCTAGGTATTCTAACCAAGTTGACGTCTCTAAAACATCCCTTATAGAGCTAGCTAGGTATTCTAACCAAGTTGACGTCTCTAAAACATCCCTTATAGAGCTAGGTATTCAAAACGTTTCATGTTTGGAATGGTAACTTCAACGTTGAAAACAGAACAAACATGTTTCCCATTGAAAATACCAGAAAGCAAGTTAACAGCACATCTCTTCTGAGGAAACATAACCGATTGGACCAGCGGTTTGTTTACAGCTCTCTCATGTACACACATGAATACACACAGGCGCAAACACACCCACACGCTTCCACACACACTCTTGAGAAACAATCTACATTCACATCTAGAACACAATGTCATTCAAATAACCAACAGGTCAACAGGTCTAATAACCAACAGGTCAACAGGTCTAATAACCAACAGGTCTAATAACCAACAGGTCAACAGGTCTAATAACCAACAGGTCAACAGGTCTAATAACCAACAGGTCTAATAACCAACAGGTCTAATAACCAACAGGTCAACAGGTCTAATAACCAACAGGTCAACAGGTCTAATAACCAACAGGTCTAATAACCAACAGGTCTAATAACCAACAGGTCTAATAACCAAGAGGTCAACAGGTCTAATAACCAACAGGTCAACAGGTCTAATAACCAACAGGTCAACATGTCTAATACCCAACAGGTCAACAGGTCTAATAACCAACAGGTCAACAGGTCTAATAACCAATAGGTCAACAGGTCTAATAACCAATAGGTCAACAGGTCTAAAAACCAACAGGTCAACATGTCTAATAACCAACAGGTCAACAGGTCTAATAACCAACAGGTCAACAGGTCTAATAACCAACAGGTCTAATAACCAACAGGTCTAAAATAACCAACAGGTCAGCAGGTCTAACAACCAACAGGTCTAATAACCAACAGGTCAACAGGTCTAATAACCAACAGGTCTAATATAACCAACAGGTCAGCAGGTCTAACAACCAACAGGTCTAATAACCAACAGGTCTAATATAACCAACAGGTCTAATAACCAACAGGTCAACAGGTCTAATAACCAACAGGTCAACAGGTCTAATAACCAACAGGTCTAATAACCAACAGGTCAACAGGTCTAATAACCAACAGGTCAACAGGTCTAATAACCAACAGGTCAACAGGTCAACAGGTCTAATATAACCAACAGGTCTAATAACCAACAGGTCAACAAGTCTAATAACCAACAGGTCAACAAGTCTAATAACCAACAGGTCAACAGGTCTAATAACCAACAGGTCAACAGGTATAATAACCAACAGGTCTAATAACCAACAGGTCAACAAGTCTAATAACCAACAGGTCTAATAACCAACAGGTCAACAAGTCTAATAACCAACAGGTCAACAGGTCTAATAACCAACAGGTCAACAGGTCTAATAACCAACAGGTCTAATAACCAACAGGTCAGCAGCAGGTCTAATAACCAACAGGTCAACAGGTCTAATAACCAACAGGTCAACAGGTCTAATAACCAACAGGTCAGCAGGTCTAATAACCAACAGGTCTAATAACCAACAGGTCTAACAACCAACGGGTCAACAGGTCTAATAACCAACAGGTCAACAGGTCTAATAACCAACAGGTCAACAGGTCTAATAACCAACAGGTCAGCAGGTCTAATAACCAACAGGTCTAATAACCAACAGGTCTAATAACCAACAGGTCAACAGGTCTAATAACCAACAGGTCAACAGGTCTAATAACCAACAGGTCAGCAGGTCTAATAACCAACAGGTCAACAGGTCTAATAACCAACAGGTCAACAGGTCAAATAACCAACAGGTCTAATAACCAACAGGTCAACAGGTCTAATAACCAACAGGTCAACAGGTCTAATAACCAACAGGTCAACAGGTCTAATAACCAACAGGTCTAATAACCAACAGGTCTAATAACCAACAGGTGAACAGGTCTAGGTCTAATAACCAATAGGTCAACAGGTCTAGGTCTAATAACCAACAGGTCTAATATAACCAACTGGTCAGCAGGTCTAATAACCAACAGGTCTAATAACCAACAGGTCAACAGGTCTAATAACCAACAGGTCTAATAACCAACAGGTCAACAGGTCTAATAACCAACAGGTCAACAGGTCTAATAACCAACAGGTCGAATAACCAACAGGTCTAATAACCAACAGGTCTAATAACCAAGAGGTCAACAGGTCTAATAACCAACAGGTCAACAGGTCTAATAACCAACAGGTCAACATGTCTAATACCCAACAGGTCAACAGGTCTAATAACCAACAGGTCAACAGGTCTAATAACCAATAGGTCAACAGGTCTAATAACCAATAGGTCAACAGGTCTAAAAACCAACAGGTCAACAGGTCAACATGTCTAATAACCAACAGGTCAACAGGTCTAATAACCAACAGGTCAACAGGTCTAATAACCAACAGGTCTAATAACCAACAGGTCTAAAATAACCAACAGGTCAGCAGGTCTAACAACCAACAGGTCTAATAACCAACAGGTCTAATAACCAACAGGTCTAATATAACCAACAGGTCAGCAGGTCTAACAACCAACAGGTCTAATAACCAACAGGTCTAATATAACCAACAGGTCTAATAACCAACAGGTCAACAGGTCTAATAACCAACAGGTCAACAGGTCTAATAACCAACAGGTCTAATAACCAACAGGTCAACAGGTCTAATAACCAACAGGTCAACAGGTCTAATATAACCAACAGGTCAACAGGTCAACAGGTCTAATATAACCAACAGGTCTAATAACCAACAGGTCAACAAGTCTAATAACCAACAGGTCAACAAGTCTAATAACCAACAGGTCAACAGGTCTAATAACCAACAGGTCAACAGGTATAATAACCAACAGGTCTAATAACCAACAGGTCAACAAGTCTAATAACCAACAGGTCAACAGGTCGAATAACCAACAGGTCAACAGGTCTAATAACCAACAGGTCAACAGGTCTAATAACCAACAGGTCGAATAACCAACAGGTCGAATAACCAACAGGTCAAAAAACCAACAGGTCAACAGGTCTAATAACCATCAGGTCCACAGATCTAATAACCAACAGGTCAACAGGTCTAATAACCAACAGGTCAACAGGTCTAATAACCAGCAGTTCAACAGGTCTAATAACCAACAGGTCAACAGGTCGAATGGTTTAACACACCACAGTACTACAGGTTTAACACACCACAGTACTACCTAACACACCACAGTACTACAGGTTTAACTCACCACAGTACTACCTAACACACCACAGTACTTCCTAACACACCACAGTACTACCTAACACACCACAGTACTACAGGTTTAACACACCACAGTACTACCTAACACACCACAGTACTACCTAACACACCACAGTACTACCTAACACACCACAGTACTACCTAACACACCACAGTACTACCTAACACACCACAGTACTACCTAACACACCACAGAACTACCTAACACACCACAGTACTACAGGTTTAACACACCACAGTACTACCTAACACACCACAACCTAACACACCACAGTACTACCTAACACACCACAGTACTACCTAACACACCACAGTACTACAGGTTTAACACACCACAGTACTACAGGTTTAACACACCACAGTACTACCTAACACACCACAGTACTACCTAACACACCACAGAACTACCTAACACACCACAGAACTACCTAACACACCACAGAACTACCTAACACACCACAGTACTACAGGTTTAACACACCACAGTACTACCTAACACACCACAGTACTACCTAACACACCACAGTACTACAGGTTTAACACACCACAGTACTACCTAACACACCACAGTACTACAGGTTTAACACACCACAGTACTACCTAACACACTACAGTACTACCTAACACACCACAGTACTACAGGTTTAACACACCACAGTACTACATAACACACCACAGTACTACAGGTTTAACACACCACAGTACTACCTAACACACCACAGTACTACCTAACACACCACAGTACTACCTAACACACCACAGTACTACCTAACACACCACAGTACTACCTAACACACCACAGTACTACCTAACACACCACAGTACTACAGGTTTAACACACCACAGTACTACCTAACACACCACAGTACTACAGGTTTAACACACCACAGTACTACAGGTTTAACACACCACAGTACTACCTAACACACCACAGTACTACCTAACACACCACAGAACTACCTAACACACCACAGTACTACAGGTTTAACACACCACAGTACTACAGGTTTAACACACCACAGTACTACCTAACACACCACAGTACTACCTAACACACCACAGTACTACCTAACACACCACCTAACACACCACAGTACTACCTAACACACCACAGTACTACAGGTTTAACACACCACAGTACTACCTAACACACTACAGTACTACCTAACACACCACAGTACTACCTAACACACCACAGTACTACCTAACACACCACAGTACTACAGGTTTAACACACCACAGTACTACCTAACACACCACAACCTAACACACCACAGTACTACCTAACACACCACAGTACTACCTAACACACCACAGTACT
>NW_024609126.1:32500-95000 GCF_018296145.1 Oncorhynchus tshawytscha
GTGTGTGTGTTACCTGTAGGGCTGTTGGCTGATATAGTACTGGTGGTGTGTGTGTGTGTGTGTGTTACCTGTAGGGCTGTTGGCTGATATAGTACTGGTGTGTGTGTGTGTTACCTGTAGGGCTGTTGGCTGATATAGTACTGGTGTGTGTGTGTGTGTGTTACCTGTAGGGCTGTTGGCTGATATAGTACTGTGTGTGTGTGTTACCTGTAGGGCTGTTGGCTGATATAGTACTGGTGTGTGTGTGTGTGTGTGTTACCTGTAGGGCTGTTGGCTGATATAGTACTGGTGTGTGTGTGTGTTACCTGTAGGGCTGTTGGCTGATATAGTACTGGTGTGTGTGTTACCTGTAGGGCTGTTGGCTGATATAGTACTGGTGTGTGTGTGTGTGTGTGTTACCTGTAGGGCTGTTGGCTGATATAGTACTGGTGTGTGTGTGTGTGTTACCTGTAGGGCTGTTGGCTGATATAGTACTGGTGTGTGTGTGTGTGTGTGTTACCTGTAGGGCTGTTGGCTGATATAGTACTGGTGTGTGTGTTACCTGTAGGGCTGTTGGCTGATATAGTACTGGTGTGTGTGTGTGTTACCTGTAGGGCTGTTGGCTGATATCGTACTGGGTGTGTGTGTGTGTGTTACCTGTAGGGCTGTTGGCTGATATCGTACTGGTGTGTGTGTGTGTGTGTGTTACCTGTAGGGCTGTTGGCTGATATCGTACTGGTGTGTGTGTGTGTGTTACCTGTAGGGCTGTTGGCTGATATCGTACTGTGTGTGTGTGTGTGTGTTACCTGTAGGGCTGTTGGCTGATATAGTACTGGTGTGTGTGTGTGTGTGTTACCTGTAGGGCTGTTGGCTGATATCGTACTGGTGTGTGTGTGTGTGTGTGTGTGTGTGTGTGTGTGTGTTACCTGTAGGGCTGTTGGCTGATATCGTACTGGTGGTGTGTGTGTGTGTGTTACCTGTAGGGCTGTTGGCTGATATCGTACTGGCTGTAACAGAGTCACATCGTCCGGTGCTGCCTGAGGAGGGTGGGGGGAGGGGGAGGAGAGGGGTGACGGGCTGTGCTGAGAGACACAGTGGGCCACCGCAAACCCTGCAATACAAACACACACACACACACACACACACACACACACACACACACACACACACACACATACGTGTAATTGTGTAATATTTTTTCAGAATAACAATTAGATTGTGTTGGTATGTCAATAAACACACGGATGCAGGACACACTGAGGTAAACAGAACAACACATTCCTGAGTGCTAGACACTTAAGTCTCTCTGTCTCTGTCCCAGTCTCTCTCTGGGTGCTAGACACTTAAGTCTCTCTGTCTCTGTCCCAGTCTCTCTCTGGGTCTCCTCTTCTGTCTCTCTGTCTCTGTCCCAGTCTCTCTCTCTCCCTCTCTCTGTCTCTCTCTCTGTTCCAGTCTCTCTCCCTCTCTCTGTCTCTGTTCCAGTCTCTCTCCCTCTCCCAGTCTCTCTCTCTCCTCTCTCTCTGGGTGCTAGACACTTAAGTCTCTCTGTCCCAGTCTCTCTGCCTCTGTCCCAGTCTCTCTGTCTCTGTCCCAGTCTCTCTGTCTCTGTCCTTAAGTCTCTCTGTCTCTGTCCCAGTCTCTCTGTCTCTGTCCCAGTCTCTGTCTCTGTCCCAGTCTCTCTGTCTCTGTCTCTGTCCCAGTCTCTCTGCTCTCTGTCCCAGTCTCTCTGTCCCTCTCTGTCTCTGTCCCAGTCTCTCTCTCTCTCCCTCTCCCAGTCTCTCTGTCTCTGTCCCAGTCTCTCTCTGGGTGCTAGACACTAAACAGTCTCTCTGTCTCTCTCTGCCTCTGGGTGCTAGACACTAAACTCTCTCTGTCTCTGTGCTAGACACTAAACAGTCTCTCTCCTCTGTCTCTCTCTGGGTGCTAGTCACCAGTCTCTCTGTCTCTGTCCCAGACACTAAACTGTCCCAGTCTCTCTCTCTGTCCTAGTCACTCTGTCTCTCTCCCTCTCTGGGTCTCTGTCACTGTCCCAGTCTCTCTCTGTCTCTGGGTGCTAGACACTAAACAGTCTCTCTCTCTCTCTCTGTCTGCTAGACACTAAACAGTCTCTCTCTCTCTCTGGGTGCTAGACACTAAACCGTCTCTCTCTCTCTCTCTCTCTCTGGGTGCTAGACACTAAACAGTCTCTCTCTCTCTCTGGGTGCTAGACACTAAACTCTCTCTCTCTCTCTCTCTCTCTGGGTGCTAGACACTAAACAGTCTCTCTCTCTGGGTGCTAGACACTAAACAGTCTCTCTCTCTCTCTGGGTGCTAGACACTAAACAGTCTCTCTCTCTCTCTGGGTGCTAGACACTAAACAGTCTCTCTCTCTCTCTCTCTCTCTGGGTGCTAGACACTAAACAGTCTCTCTCTCTCTGGGTGCTAGACACTAAACAGTCTCTCTCTCTCTGGGTGCTAGACACTAAACAGTCTCTCTCTCTCTCTGGGTGCTAGACACTAAACAGTCTCTCTCTCTCTCTGGGTGCTAGACACTAAACAGTCTGTCTGGGTGCTAGACACTAAACAGTCTCTCTCTCTCTGGGTGCTAGACACTAAACAGTCTCTCTCTCTCTGGGTGCTAGACACTAAACAGTCTCTCTCTCTCTGGGTGCTAGACACTAAACAGTCTCTCTCTCTCTCTGGGTGCTAGACACTAAACAGTCTCTCTCTCTCTCTGGGTGCTAGACACTAAACAGTCTCTCTCTCTCTCTGGGTGCTAGACACTAAACAGTCTCTCTCTCTCTGGGTGCTAGACACTAAACAGTCTCTCTCTCTCTCTGGGTGCTAGACACTAAACAGTCTCTCTCTCTCTGGGTGCTAGACACTAAACAGTCTCTCTCTCTCTCTGGGTGCTAGACACTAAACAGTCTCTCTCTCTCTCTGGGTGCTAGACACTAAACAGTCTCTCTCTCTCTCTCTCTCTGTGTGTGTGCTAGACACTAAACATCCAACCTACAGAACGACATTACCCAGTGTGTGTTACACCCAGCTTTATTCTGAAATCGATTAAATAAAACAGGTTTTTTTTGTTGTTGAAATGTTTGGAAATTTATTTTAAAAAAAAAACACAGAAATAGCTGTTTTACATAAGTATTCAGACCCTTTGCGATCAGACTCGAAATTGAACTCAGGTGCTTCCTGTTTCCATTGATCATCCTTGAGATGTTTCTACAACTTGATTGGAGTCCACCTGTGGTAAATTCAACTGATTGGACAGGATTTGGAAAGGCAAGATTGAACTCTGTGGCCTGAATGCCAAGCGTCATGTCTGGAGGAAACCTGGTACCATCCCTACGGTGAAGCATGGTGGTGGCAGCATCATGTCTGAGGAAACCTGGCACCATCCCTACGGTGAAGCATGGTGGTGGCAGCATCATGTCTGGAGGAAACCTGGTACCATCCCTACGGTGAAGCATGGTGGTGGCAGCATCATGTCTGGAGGAAACCTGGCACCATCCCTACGGTGAAGCATGGTGGTGGCAGCATCATGTCTGGAGGAAACCTGGTACCATCCCTACGGTGAAGCATGGTGGTGGCAGCATCATGTCTGGAGGAAACCTGGCACCATCCCTACGGTGAAGCATGGTGGTGGCAGCATCATGTCTGGAGGAAACCTGGTACCATCCCTACGGTGAAGCATGGTGGTGGCAGCATCATGTCTGGAGGAAACCTGGCACCATCCCTACGGTGAAGCATGGTGGTGGTGGTGGCGGTGAAGCATCATGTCTGGAGGAAACCTGGTACCATCCCTACGGTGAAGCATGGTGGTGGCAGCATCATGTCTGGAGGAAACCTGGTACCATCCCTACGGTGAAGCATGGTGGTGGCAGCATCATGTATGGAGGAAACCTGGTACCATCCCTACGGTGAAGCATGGTGGTGGCAGCATCATGTCTGGAGGAAACCTGGCACCATCCCTACGGTGAAGCATGGTGGTGGCAGCATCATGTCTGGAGGAAACCTGGCAACATCCCTACGGTGAAGCATGGTGGTGGCAGCATCATGTCTGGAGGAAACCTGGCACCATCCCTATGGTGAAGCATGGTGGTGGCAGCATCATGTCTGGAGGAAACCTGGCACCATCCCTATGGTGAAGCATGGTGGTGGCAGCATCATGCTGTGGGGATGTTTTTTCAGCGGCAGGGACTGGGAGACTAGTCAGGATCGAGGGAAAGATGAACGGAGCAAAGTACAGAGAGATCCTTGATGAAAACCTGTTCCAGAGCCCTCAGGATATCAGACTGGGGCGTAGCACACAGCCAAGACAACGCAGGAGTGGCTTCGGAACAAGTCTCTAAATGTCCATGAATGACTCAGCCAGAGTCCGGACTTTAACCTGTTCGAACATCTCTGGAGAGACTTGAGAATAGCCGTGCAGCGACGCACCCCATCCAACCTGACAGACCTTGAGAGGATCTGCAGAGAAGAATGGGAGAAACTCCCCAAATACAGGTGTGCCAAGCTTGTAGGGTGAAACCCAAGATGACTCAAGGCTGTAATCGCTGCCAAAGGTGCTTCAACAAAGTACTGTAAAGGGTCTGAATACTACTGAGTGAAGGGTCTGAATACTACTGAGTAAAGTCTGAATAAAGGGTCTGAATACTACTGAGTAAAGGGTCTGAATACTACTGAGTGAAGGGTCTGAATAGTACTGAGTAAAGGGTCTGAATACTACTGAGTAAAGGGTCTGAATACTACTGAGTAAAGGGTCTGAATACTACTGAGTAAAGGGTCTGAATACTACTGAGTAAAGGGTCTGAATACTACTGAGTAAAGGGTCTGAATACTACTGAGTAAAGGGTCTGAATACTACTGAGTAAAGGGTCTGAATACTACTGAGTAAAGGGTCTGAATACTACTGAGTGAAGGGTCTGAATACTACTGAGTAAAGGGTCTGAATACTACTGAGTAAAGGGTCTGAATACTACTGAGTAAAGGGTCTGAATACTACTGAGTAAAGGGTCTGAATACTACTGAGTAAAGGGTCTGAAAACTGGTAAAGGGTCTGAATACTACTGAGTAAAGGGTCTGAATACTACTGAGTAAAGGGTCTGAATACTACTGAGTAAAGGGTCTGAATACTACTGAGTAAAGGGTCTGAATACTACTGAGTAAAGGGTCTGAATACTACTGAGTAAAGGGTCTGAATACTACTGAGTAAAGGGTCTGAATACTACTGAGTAAAGGGTCTGAATACTACTGAGTAAAGGGTCTGAATACTACTGAGTAAAGGGTCTGAATACTACTGAGTAAAGGGTCTGAATACTACTGAGTAAAGGGTCTGAATACTACTGAGTAAAGGGTCTGAATACTACTGAGTAAAGGGTCTGAATACTACTGAGTAAAGGGTCTGAATACTACTGAGTAAAGGGTCTGAATACTTATGTAACTGTGATATTTCAGATATTTTTATTGATTATACATTTGCAAAAATTAAAATGTTTTTTCCTTCATCATTATGGGGTATTGTGATGTCATTCATTTATGGGGTATTGTGATGTCATTATGGGGTATTGTGATGTCATTACGGGTATTGTGATGTCATTATGGGGTATTGTGATGTCATTATGGGTATTGTGATGTCATTGAGTATTGTGGGGTTGATGAAACGATTGAATCCATTTTAGAATAAGGCTGTAACGTAACAAGATGTGGAGAAGGAGTCTGAATACACTGTCCAGCCTACACAGATTAAGAGGAAATTCCACCACTTAGTTACATAGCAACCAACCCCATTCTAGGACACTAAAACTCCTTCTGTTACAGCTGAAATGATACCAACCCCATTCTAGGACACTAAACCCCTTCTGTTACAGCTGAAATGATACCAACCCCATTCTAGGACACACTAAACCCCTTCTGTTACAGCTGAAATGATACCAACCCCATTCTAGGACACTAAAACTCCTTCTGTTACAGCTGAAATGATACCAACCCCATTCTAGGACACACTAAACCCCTTCTGTTACAGCTGAAATGATACCAACCCCATTCTAGGACACTAAAACTCCTTCTGTTAAAGCTGAAATGATACCAACCCCATTCTAGGACACTAAAACTCCTTCTGTTAAAGCTGAAATGATACCCCACACACTAAACCCCTTCTGTTACAGCTGAAATGATACCAACCCCATTCTAGGACACTAAACTCCTTCTGTTACAGCTGAAATGATACCAACCCCATTCTAGGACACACTAAACCCCTTCTGTTACAGCTGAAATGATACCGACACACTAAACTAAACCCTTCTGTTACAGCTGAAATGATACCAACCCCATTCTAGGACACTAAACCCCTTCTGTTACAGCTGAAATGATACCAACCCCATTCTAGGACACTAAACCCCTTCTGTTACAGCTGAAATGATACCAACCCCATTCTAGGACACTAAACCCCTTCTGTTACAGCTGAAATGATACCAACCCCATTCTAGGACACACTAAACCCCTTCTGTTACAGCTGAAATGATACCAACCCCATTCTAGGACACTAAACCCCTTCTGTTAAAGCTGAAATGATACCAACCCCATTCTAGGACACTAAACCCCTTCTGTTAAAGCTGAAATGATACCAACCCCATTCTAGGACACTAAACCCCTTCTGTTAAAGCTGAAATGATACCAACCCCATTCTAGGACACTAAACCCCTTCTGTTAAAGCTGAAATGATACCAACCCGACACACTAAACTCCTTCTGTTACAGCTGAAATGATACCAACCCCATTCTAGGACACACTAAACCCCTTCTGTTACAGCTGAAATGATACCAACCCCATTCTAGGACACTAAACCCCTTCTGTTACAGCTGAAATGATACCAACCCCATTCTAGATACAGACACACTAAACCCCTTCTGTTACAGCTGAAATGATACCAACCCCATTCTAGGACACTAAAACTCCTTCTGTTACAGCTGAAATGATACCAACCCCATTCTAGGACACACTAAACCCCTTCTGTTACAGCTGAAATGATACCAACCCCATTCTAGGACACTAAACCCCTTCTGTTAAAGCTGAAATGATACCGACACACTAAACTCCTTCTGTTACAGCTGAAATGATACCAACCCCATTCTAGGACACTAAACTCCTTCTGTTAAAGCTGAAATGATACCAACCCCATTCTAGGACACTAAACTCCTTCTGTTAAAGCTGAAATGATACCGACCCCATTCTAGGACACTAAACCCCTTCTGTTACAGCTGAAATGATACCAACCCCATTCTAGGACACTAAAACTCCTTCTGTTACAGCTGAAATGATACCGACCCCATTCTAGGACACTAAAACTCCTTCTGTTACAGCTGAAATGATACCAACCCCATTCTAGGACACTAAAACTCCTTCTGTTACAGCTGAAATGATACCAACCCCATTCTAGGACACTAAAACTCCTTCTGTTACAGCTGAAATGATACCAACCCCATTCTAGGACACTAAAACTCCTTCTGTTACAGCTGAAATGATACCAACCCCATTCTAGGACACTAAAACCCCTTCTGTTACAGCTGAAATGATACCAACCCCATTCTAGGACACTAAAACTCCTTCTGTTAAAGCTGAAATGATACCAACCCCATTCTAGGACACTAAACCCCTTCTGTTACAGCTGAAATGATACCAACCCCATTCTAGGACACACTAAACCTCTTCGAGCTGAACATACACCTGGTGTGTTTGTTGGGGTTCGTTTCCTTGTTCCTTGTCAATCAATGGCTCATTGGTGAAATTAGCATTTAGACAATATCTTTAAGTAAATAATTTAATCATCATTTATAAACGCAATTGAAGACAACAGGAACATAACGCATACGTTTCCCAGTAAGTTCCAAAAAATAGAAAAAGCTCTCAAGTTGCTTTTATTAAACCCGAAGTCCAGCCCTTGTGATGTCACTGCATACCTCATTACCTTCTACTCATCAGACCAAGCCCATGCATACACAGCTATATAAAGTTGACTTATAGTGGAATGTCTGACTCGTCTCTTATCTCTTACACTCCCTGTAGAGTTCTGTCTTCACAGTGACACAGAGAGTTTCTTTATAAGAGGCAGAGAGACTGGAAAACAACAGTGCAACAATATTAAACCTCTATAATGAATATATATATATATTGTTAATCTGTAGTCTAGGACCCTATAAATGTAAGGGGAGGGTCTTATAACCCCTCCCCTTCTATTAATACAACATAAGCATAATCAATTATTCTAATAAATCAAACATTTGGTTCAGCCCCTATCATGACCCCTAGGTGAACCCCTGACATGCTTCTGTACATTATTGTGTGTAACAGGAAGTGAATGTACAGTAGGTAGGTGTGTAACAGGAAGTGAATGTACAGTAGGTGTGTAACAGGAAGTGTGTATTACCTGGAACTTTGTCAACGGAGGCGAACACAGATCTCTGTGCGGTGGGGTCGTTGGGCGCTCGACGCGATTGGTCGTAGAAGCGGAAAGGGAGTTGACCTCCGGCAGCAGTGTTTCCTGTCTGGCCGAAGCCCAGAACCTCTGACGAACTGGGCTGGACAGGAAGGTCTAGTAACGCTAGAACACATAGAGATGTTAGAGAGGGAGGTGTGTCCTCTGAGTGGCTTTCTCTCTCTGTCTCTCTCTCTCCTGGTGTGTCTCCCTGTCTCTCTCTCCTGGTGTGTCTCCCTGTCAAATCTCTCCAGGTGTCTCTCCCTGTCAAATCTCTCTCTCTATGGGTGTCTCCCTGTCTCTCTCTCCAGTATGTCTCAATCTTTCTCTCTCCCCCTCCACCTCGCTCTCTCTGTCTCCGAGTCTCTCTCTCTACCTGCTATCCTCTGTGTCTCTCTCTCTCTCTCTCTACCTCCTCTACCTGCTATCCTCTGTGTCTCTCTCTCTCTCTCTACCTGCTATCCTCTGTGTCTCTCTCTCTCTCTCTCTACCTGCTATCCTGTGTCTCTCTCTCTCTCTACCTGCTATCCTCTGTGTCTCTCTCTCTCCCTACCTGCTATCCTCTGTGTCTCTCTACCCTACCTGCTATCCTCTGTGTCTCTCTCCCTACCTGCTATCCTCTGTGTCTCTCTCTCTCTCTACCTGCTATCCTCTGTGTCTCTCTCTCTCTATCCTACCTGCTATCCTCTGTGTCCTCTCTCTCTCTCCCTACCTGCTATCCTCTGTGTCTCTCTCTCTCTACCTGCTATCCTCTGTGTCTCTCTCTCTCCCTACCTGCTATCCTCTGTGTCTCTCTCTCTACCTGCTATCCTCTGTGTCTCTCTCTCTACCTGCTATCCTCTGTGTCTCTCTCTCTACCTGCTATCCTCTGTGTCTCTCTCTCTACCTGCTATCCTCTGTGTCTCTCTCCCTACCTGCTATCCTCTGTGTCTCTCTCTACCTGCTATCCTCTGTGTCTCTCTCTCTACCTGCTATCCTCTGTGTCTCTCTCTCTACCTGCTATCCTCTGTGTCTCTCTCTCTACCTGCTATCCTCTGTGTCTCTCTCTCTACCTGCTATCCTCTGTCTCTCTCTCTATCCTCTGTGTCTCTCTCTCTACCTATCCTCTGTCTCTCTACCTGCTATCCTCTGTGTCTCTCTCTCTACCTGCTATCCTCTGTGTCTCTCTCTCTACCTGCTATCCTCTGTGTCTCTCTCTCTACCTGCTATCCTCTGTGTCTCTCTCTCTACCTGCTATCCTCTGTGTCTCTCTCCCTACCTGCTATCCTCTGTGTCTCTCTCTACCTGCTATCCTCTGTGTCTCTCTCCCTACCTGCTATCCTCTGTGTCTCTCTCTCTACCTGCTATCCTCTGTGTCTCTCTCCCTACCTGCTATCCTCTGTGTCTCTCTCTCTACCTGCTATCCTCTGTGTCTCTCTACCTGCTATCCCTGTCTCTATCCTACCTGTGTCTCTCTCTCTACCTGCTATCCTCTGTGTCTCTCTACCCTACCTGCTATCCTCTGTGTCTCTCTCTCTACCTGCTATCCTCTGTGTCTCTCTCTACCTGCTATCCTCTGTCCTCTCTCTCTACCTGCTATCCTCTGTGTCTCTCTCTCTACCTGCTATCCTCTGTGTCTCTCTCCCTACCTGCTATCCTCTGTGTCTCTCTCCTACCTGCTATCCTCTGTGTCTGTCTCTCTCTCTACCTGCTATCCTCTGTGTCTCTCTCTCTCTCTCTCTCTCTCTCTCTACCTGCTATCCTCTCTGTCTCTCTCTCTCTCTCTCTACCTGCTATCCTCTGTGTCTCTCTCTCTCTCTCTACCTGCTATCCTCTGTGTCTCTCTCTCTACCTGCTATCCTCTGTGTCTCTCTCTCTCTCTCTACCTGCTATCCTCTGTGTCTCTCTCTCTCTCTACCTGCTATCCTCTGTGTCTCTCTCTCTCTCTCCCTGCTATCCCTGTGTCTCTCTCCCTACCTGCTATCCTCTGTGTCTCTCTCCTACCTGCTATCCTCTGTGTCTCTCTCTCTACCTGCTATCCTCTGTGTCTCTCTCTCTACCTGCTATCCTCTGTGTCTCTCTCTCTACCTGCTATCCTCTGTCTCTCTCTCTACCTGCTATCCTCTGTGTCTCTCTCTCTACCTGCTATCCTCTGTGTCTCTCTCTCTACCTGCTATCCTCTGTGTCTCTCTCTCTACCTGCTATCCTCTGTGTCTCTCTGCCTACCTGTCTCTCTCCTACCTGCTATCCTCTGTGTCTCTCTCTCTACCTGCTATCCTCTGTGTCTCTCTCTCTACCTGCTATCCTCTGTCTCTCTCTACCTGCTCCTCTGTCTCTCTCCTACCTGTGTCTCTGTGTCTCTCTACCTGCTATCCTCTGTGTCTCTCTCTCTACCTGCTATCCTCTGTCTCTCTCTACCTGCTATCCTCTGTCTCTCTCTCTACCTGCTATCCTCTCTCTCTCTCTACCTGCTATCCTCTGTGTCTCTCTCCCTACCTGCTATCCTCTGTGTCTCTCTCTCTACCTGCTATCCTCTGTGTCTCTCTCCCTACCTGCTATCCTCTGTGTCTCTCTCTACCTGCTATCCTCTGTCTCTACCTCTCTCTCTACCTGCTATCCTCTGTGTCTCTCTCTCTACCTGCTATCCTCTGTGTCCTCTGTGTCTCTCTCTCTACCTGCTATCCTCTGTGTCTCTCTACCTCTACCTGCTATCCTCTGTGTCTCTCTCCCTACCTGCTATCCTCTGTATCTCTCTCTCTACCTGCTATCCTCTGTGTCTCTCTCTCCTACCTGCTATCCTCTGTGTCTCTCTCTCTACCTGCTATCCTCTGTGTCTCTCTCCTACCTGCTATCCTCTGTGTCTCTCTCTCTCTCTACCTGCTATCCTCTGTGTCTCTCTCTCTCTCTACCTGCTATCCTCTGTCTCTCTCTCTACCTCTATCTCTCTCTCTACCTGCTATCCTCTGTGTCTCTCTCTCTCTCTCTACCTGCTATCCTCTGTGTCTCTCTCTCTCTCTACCTGCTATCCTCTGTGTCTCTCTCTCTACCTGCTATCCTCTGTGTCTCTCTCTCTCTCTACCTGCTATCCTCTGTGTCTCTCTCTCTACCTCTACCTGCTATCCTCTGTGTCTCTCTACCTGCTCTCTCTCTACCTGCTATCCTCTGTGTCTCTCTCTACCTCTACCTGCTATCCTCTGTGTCTCTCTCTCTACCTGCTATCCTCTGTGTCTCTCTCTCTACCTGCTATCCTCTGTCTCTCTCTCTACCTGCTATCCTCTCGCTCTCTCTACCTGCTATCCTCTGTGTCTCTCTCTTTACCTGCTATCCTCTGTGTCTCTCTCTCTACCTGCTATCCTCTGTGTCTCTCTCTCTACCTGCTATCCTCTGTGTCTCTCTCTACCTGCTATCCCCGGTGTCTCTCTCTACCTGCTATCCTCTGTGTCTCTCTCTCTACCTGCTATCCTCTGTGTCTCTCTCTCTACCTGCTATCCTCTGTGTCTCTCTCTCTACCTGCTATCCTCTGTGTCTCTCTCTCTACCTGCTATCCTCTGTCTCTCTCTCTACCTGCTATCCTCTGTCTCTCTCTCTACCTGCTATCTCTACCTGCTATCTCTCTCTCTCTGCCTCTCTATGCTATCCTCTGTCTCTCTCTCTACCTGCTATCCTCTGTGTCTCTCTCTCTACCTGCTATCCTCTGTGTCTCTCTACCTCTACCTGCTATCCTCTGTGTCTCTCTCTCTACCTGCTATCCTCTGTGTCTCTCTCTCTCTACCTGCTATCCTCTGTGTCTCTCTCTCTACCTGCTATCCTCTGTGTCTCTCTCTCTACCTGCTATCCTCTGTGTCTCTCTCTCTACCTGCTATCCTCTGTGTCTCTCTCTCTACCTGCTATCCTCTGTGTCTCTCTCTCTACCTGCTATCCTCTGTGTCTCTCTCTCTACCTGCTATCCTCTGTGTCTCTCTCTCTACCTGCTATCCTCTGTGTCTCTCTCTACCTGCTATCCTCTGTGTCTCTCTCTCTACCTGCTATCCTCTGTGTCTCTCTCTCTACCTGCTATCCTCTGTGTCTCTCTCTCTACCTGCTATCCTCTGTGTCTCTCTCTCTACCTGCTATCCTCTGTCTCTCTCTCTACCTGCTATCCTCTCTCTCTCTCTACCTGCTATCCTCTCTCTCTCTCTACCTGCTATCCTCTGTGTCTCTCTCTTTACCTGCTATCCTCTGTGTCTCTCTCTCTACCTGCTATCCTCTGTCTCTCTCTACCTGCTATCCTCTGTCTCTCTCTCTACCTGCTATCCTCTGTCTCTCTCTCTACCTGCTATCCTCTCTCTCTCTCTACCTGCTATCCTCTGTGTCTCTCTCTACCTGCTATCCTCTGTGTCTCTCTCTACCTGCTATCTCTGTGTCTCTCTCTCTACCTGCTATCCTCTGTCTCTCTCTCTCTACCTGCTCTACCTCTATGTGTCTCTCTCTACCTGCTATCCTGTGTCTCTCTCTCTACCTGCTATCCTCTGTCTCTCTCTCTACCTGCTATCCTCTGTGTCTCTCTCTACCTGCTATCCTCTGTGTCTCTCTCTACCTGCTATCCTCTGTGTCTCTCTCTACCTGCTATCCTCTGTCTCTCTCTCTACCTGCTATCCTCTCTCTCTCTCCTGCTACCTCTATCCTCTGTGTCTCTCTCTTTACCTGCTATCCTCTGTGTCTCTCTCTACCTGCTATCCTCTGTGTCTCTCTCCTACCTGCTATCCTCTGTGTCTCTCTCTACCTGCTATCCTCTGTGTCTCTCTCTCTACCTGCTATCCTCTGTGTCTCTCTCTCTACCTGCTATCCTCTGTCTCTCTCTCTACCTGCTATCCTCTCTCTCTCTCTCTACCTGCTATCCTGTCTCTCTCTCTCTACCTGCTATCCTCTGTGTCTCTCTCTACCTCTCTCTCTACCTGCTATCCTCTGTGTCTCTCTCTTTACCTACTATCCTCTGTCTCTCTCTCTACCTGCTATCCTCTGTGTGTCTCTCTTTACCTGCTATCCTCTGTGTCTCTCTTTACCTGCTATCCTCTGTGTCTCTCTCCTACCTGCTATCCTCTGTGTCTCTCTCTACCTGCTATCCTCTGTCTCTCTCTCTACCTGCTATCCTCTGTGTCTCTCTCTACCTGCTATCCTCTCTCTCTACCTGCTATCCTCTCTCTCTCTCTACCTGCTATCCTCTCTCTCTCTCTACCTGCTATCCCCTGTCTCTCTCTCTACCTGCTATCCTCTGTGTCTCTCTCTCTACCTGCTATCCTCTGTGCCTCTCTACCTGCTATCCTCTGTGTCTTCATACGTCTGGCCTGTATCCTGCCCTTGGCCAGGCGTTGCTTAGCGATGATGCAGCGGATGTGGTCGGCGAATATGAAGTTTGCCTGCAGGATGGGGAGGGGCTTGGCGTGGGGGTTGGACGAGGGTTTGTGGATGATAATGTTTAAAGCTCTGCTGTCATCCTCTACCCCAGACACCTGCATGTCCTGGGGGGGGAAGAGAGAGAGAGAGAGACGGTGTTACAGTCTTGTAATGCCAGGTGCAACTGGGAGAGAGAGAGAGAGAGATAGTTACAACACTGTATATATATATATATATATATAATATGACATATGTAATGTCTTTATTGTTTTGAAACTTCTGTATGTGTAATGTTTACTGTTCATTTTGATTGTTTTTCACTTCATATATTATCTACCTCACTTGCTTTGGCAATGTTAACAAATGTTTCCCATGCCAATAAAGCCCTTGAATTGAATTGAGAGAGACGGGGAGGGAGGGAGAGAGAGACGGGGAGGGAGGGAGAGAGAGACGGGGAGGGAGGGAGAGAGAGACGGGGAGGAGGGAGAGAGAGACGGGGAGGGAGGGAGAGACGGGGAGGGAGGGAGAGAGAGAGGGGAGGGAGGGGAGAGAGACGGGGAGGGAGGGAGAGAGAGACGGGGGGGGAGGGAGAGACGGGGAGGGAGGGGAGAGAGACGGGGAGGGAGGGAGAGAGACGGGGAGGGAGGGAGAGAGAGACGGGGAGGGAGGGAGAGAGAGACGGGGAGGGAGGGAGAGAGAGACGGGGAGGGAGGGAGAGAGAGACGGGGAGGGAGGGAGAGAGAGAGAGGGGGGGAGGGAGAGAGACGGGGAGGGAGGGAGAGAGAGAGACGGGGAGGGAGGGAGAGAGACGGGGAGGGAGGGAGAGAGAGACGGGGAGGGAGGGAGAGAGAGACGGGGAGGGAGGGAGAGAGAGACGGGGAGGGAGGGAGAGAGAGACGGGGAGGGATGGGGAGAGAGAGAGACGGGGAGGGAGGGAGAGAGAGACGGGGAGGGAGGGAGAGAGACGGGGAGGGAGGGAGAGAGAGACGGGGGGAGGGAGAGAGAGACGGGGAGGGAGGGGAGAGAGACGGGGAGGGAGGGAGAGAGAGATGGGGAGGGAGGGAGAGAGAGACGGGGAGGGAGGGAGGGAGAGAGAGACGGGGAGGGAGAGAGAGAGAGACGGGGAGGGAGGGAGAGAGAGAGAGACGGGGAGGGAGGGAGAGAGAGAGAGAGGGGGAGGGAGGGAGAGAGAGACGGGGAGGGAGGGAGAGAGAGACGGGGAGGGAGGGGAGAGAGACGGGGAGGGAGGGAGAGAGAGACGGGGAGGGAGAGAGAGAGAGACGGGGGGGGAGAGAGAGAGAGACGGGGAGGGAGAGAGAGAGAGACGGGGAGAGGAGAGAGAGAGAGAGACGGGGGAGGGAGGGAGAGAGAGATGGGGAGGGAGGGAGAGAGAGACGGGGAGGGAGAGAGAGAGAGACGGGGAGGGAGAGAGAGAGAGACGGGGAGGGAGAGAGAGAGAGACGGGGAGGGGAGAGAGAGAGAGACGGGGAGGGAGAGAGAGACGGGGAGGGAGAGAGAGAGAGACGGGGAGGGATGGAGAGAGACGGGGAGGGAGGGAGAGAGAGACGGGGAGGGGAGAGAGAGAGAGACGGGGGGGAGAGAGAGAGAGAGACGGGGAGGGAGAGAGAGAGAGACGGGGAGGGAGAGAGAGAGAGACGGGGAGGGAGAGAGAGAGAGGGGGGAGGGAGGGAGAGAGAGACGGGGAGGGAGAGAGAGAGAGACGGGGAGGGAGAGAGAGAGACGGGGAGGGAGAGAGAGACGGGGAGGGAGAGAGAGAGAGACGGGGAGGGATGGAGAGAGAGACGGGGAGGGAGGGAGAGAGAGACGGGGAGGGAGGGAGAGAGAGACGGGGAGGGAGGGAGAGAGAGACGGGGAGGAGAGAGAGAGACGGGGAGGGAGGGAGAGAGAGACGGGGAGGGGAGAGAGAGATGGGGGGGAGGGAGAGAGAGACGGGGAGAGAGGGAGAGAGAGATGGGGAGGGAGGGAGAGAGAGAGATGGGGAGGGAGGGAGAGAGAGATGGGGAGGGAGACAGAGATGGGGAGGGAGGAGAGAGAGATGGGGAGGGAGGGAGAGAGAGACAGGGAGGGAGAACACCTAGTAGTCTTACCTGTAACAGACCAGCGAACTTGACCACTCCCCAGCCCAAACGTTTAGTTTCAGGTTCAACCAGACTCATCTGGTAAACATCCACCGCCAGGAACCGTTGAGCCTGACCTCCTTCCTTACTGACCACCATACAGGCTATCAGATCACTGTTATCTACAGAGAGACCACAACACAAACCATACAGAGACCACAACACAACCATACAGGCTATCAGATCAATGTTATCTACAGAGAGACCACAACACAACCATACAGGCTATCAGATCACTGTTATCTACAGAGAGACCACAACACAACCACAAAGGCTATCAGATCACTGTTATCTACAGAGAGACCACAACACAACCACACAGGCTATCAGATCACTGTTATCTACAGAGAGACCACAACACAACCACACAGGCTATCAGATCACTGTTATCTACAGAGAGACCACAACACAACCACACAGGCTATCAGATCACTGTTATCTACAGAGAGACCACAACACAACCACACAGGCTATCAGATCACTGTTATCTACAGAGAGACCACAACACAACCACACAGGCTATCAGATCACTGTTATCTACAGAGAGAGAGACCACAACACAACCACACAGGCTATCAGATCACTGTTATCTACAGAGAGAGAGACCACAACACAACCATACAGGCTATCAGATCACTGTTATCTACAGAGAGACCACAACACAACCACACAGGCTATCAGATCACTGTTATCTACAGAGAAAGAGAGACCACAACAACCACAACCCAACATAACCACAACGTTCTCACTAGGACTGTGATTACGTAGCTTGTCCCGCTGCATTATAATGAACGCACAGACAGGAAGTCTCTTTCTGGATCAGGAAGTCTGCTAAATGACACAACACGTCTGACTCACCAACCTTACAGACTAATCAGGATAATGTTTCCGAACAAAACACATAAAACAACCACGTATCTGCTAAATGAGGAGTATTAATCCACCACGTTAGACAGTAGAGACTAATATTATAATGAGTATTAATCCACCACGTTAGACAGTAGAGACTAATATTATAATGAGGAGTATTAATCCACCACAGACAGTAGAGACTAATATTATAATGAGGAGTATTAATCCACCACAGACAGTAGAGACTAATATTATAATGAGGAGTATTAATCCACCACGTTAGACAGTAGAGACTAATATTATAATGAGGAGTATTAATCCACCACGTTAGACAGTAGAGACTAATATTATGAGTATTAATCCACCACGTTAGACAGTAGAGACTAATATTATAATGAGGAGTATCAATCCACCACGTTAGACAGTAGAGACTAATATTATAATGAGTATTAATCCACCACGTTAGACAGTAGAGACTAATATTATAATGAGGAGTATTAATCCACCACGTTAGACAGTAGAGACTAATATTATAATGAGTATTAATCCACCACGTTAGACAGTAGAGACTAATATTATAATGAGTATTAATCCACCACGTTAGACTGTAGAGACTAATATTATAATGAGTATTAATCCACCACGTTAGACTGTAGAGACTAATATTATAATGAGTATTAATCCACCACGTTAGACAGTAGAGACTAATATTATAATGAGGAGTATCAATCCACCACGTTAGACAGTAGAGACTAATATTATAATGAGGAGTATTAATCCACCACGTTAGACAGTAGAGACTAATATTATAATGAGGAGTATTAATCCACCACGTTAGACAGTAGAGACTAATATTATAATGAGGAGTATTAATCCACCACGTTAGACAGTAGAGACTAATATTATAATGAGTATTAATCCACCACGTTAGACAGTAGAGACATGTCTTTATAATAATTAATAAAATATAATTAATATAATTTATACTTATTTTCCACCATAATTTGCAAATAAATTCATTAAAAATCTTACAATGTGATTTTCTGGATTTGTTTTCTCATTTTGTCTGTCATAGTTGAAGTGTACCTATGATGAAAATTACAGGCCTCTCTCATCTTTTTAAGTGGGAGGACTTGCACAATTGGTGGCTGACTAAATACTTTTTTACCCCATTTTACGTGGACGTCATTGACGAGGTCTGAGAAATATTCCGTATTTAATATAAAATGTCATTAAATGATTAAGCCGTGACATGTCGTTGACAGAGATAACTGAGGAACGAGGTTCCAGACTGACCTTTAGCCGACACAGCCCTGTGGCGTGATATGTCGTTGTCAGAGATAACTGAGGAACGAGGTTCCAGACTGACCTTTAGCCGTCACAGCCCTGTGGCGTGATATGTCGTTGTCAGAGATAACTGAGGAACGAGGTTCCAGACTGACCTTTAGCCGTCACAGCCCTGTGGCGTGACATGTCGTTGTCAGAGATAACTGAGGAACGAGGTTCCAGACTGACCTTTAGCCGACACAGCCCTGTGGCGTGATATGTCGTTGTCAGAGATAACTGAGGAACGAGGTTCCAGACTGACCTTTAGCCGACACAGCCCTGTGGCGTGATATGTCGTTGTCAGAGATAACTGAGGAACGAGGTTCCAGACTGACCTTTAGCCGTCACAGCCCTGTGGCGTGTGGTTGGAAATCACCTGTTTATACTTAGCTATCTACTTTCCCTTCCTCGTCAATAAAACAATGAGATCAACGTCACTATCAGATAGAGACTTAATTAACCATCCCTCCTCCTGGTCTCTATCAGATAGAGACTTAATCAACCATCCCTCCCCACAGGTCTCTATCAGATAGAGACTTAATAAACCATCCCTCCCCCAGGTCTCTCTCTGTATCAGAAGGGAAGTGATCAGTGTTCATCTCATTTCACACAAACACACACACACACACACACACACACACACACACACACACCTCTGCTCTAAAAGTGTATCAGAGTTGAGTCAGATGTTTCCACTGTGGGCCTGAACCCCTTCTGTCTGTTCCAAGAATATTACTGTAACAAACACACACAGACTTACTGAGGTCTAGAACCCGGTCAGTCTCAATGAGGTCTAGAACACGGTCAGTCTCAATGAGGTGTAGAACACGGTCAGTCTCAATGAGGTGTAGAACACGGTCAGTCTCAATGAGGTGTAGAACACGGTCAGTCTCAATGAGGTCTAGAACCCGGTCAGTCTCAATGAGGTCTAGAACCCGGTCAGTCTCAATGAGGTGTAGAACCCGGTCAGTCTCAATGAGGTGTAGAACCCGGTCAGTCTCAATGAGGTGTAGATCACGGTCAGTTTCAATGAGGTCTAGAACCCGGTCAGTCTCAATGAGGTCTAGAACCCGGTCAGTCTCAATGAGGTCTAGAACCCGGTCAGTCTCAATGAGGTGTAGAACACGGTCAGTCTCAATGAGGTGTAGAACACGGTCAGTCTCAATGAGGTGTAGAACACGGTCAGTCTCAATGAGGTGTAGAACACGGTCAGTCTCAATGAGGTGTAGAACACGGTCAGTCTCAATGAGGTGTAGAACACGGTCAGTCTCAATGAGGTGTAGAACACGGTCAGTCTCAATGAGGTGTAGAACACGGTCAGTCTCAATGAGGTGTAGATCACGGTCAGTCTCAATGAGTTGTAGAACACGGCCAGTCTCAATGAGTTGTAGAACACGGCCAGTCTCAATGAGGTGTAGATCACGGTCAGTCTCAATGAGGTGTAAAACACGGTCAGTCTCAATGAGGTTTAGAACCCGGTCAGTCTCAATGAGGTCTAGAACCCGGTCAGTCTCAATGAGGTCTAGAACCCGGCCAGTCTCAATGAGGTGTAGAACACGGCCAGTCTCAATGAGGTGTAGAACACGGCCAGTCTCAATGAGGTGTAGAACACGGCCAGTCTCAATGAGTTGTAGAACACGGCCAGTCTCAATGAGTTGTAGAACACGGTCAGTCTCAATGAGTTGTAGAACCCGGTCAGTCTCAATGAGGTGTAGAACACGGTCAGTCTCAATGAGTTGTAGAACACGGCCAGTCTCAATGAGTTGTAGAACACGGCCAGTCTCAATGAGGTGTAGATCACGGTCAGTCTCAATGAGGTGTAGAACACGGTCAGTCTCAATGAGGTTTAGAACCCGGTCAGTCTCAATGAGGTGTAGAACCCGGTCAGTCTCAATGAGGTCTAGAACCCGGTCAGTCTCAATGAGGTCTAGAACCCGGTCAGTCTCAATGAGGTGTAGAACCCGGTCAGTCTCAATGAGGTGTAGAACCCGGTCAGTCTCAATGAGGTGTAGAACCCGGTCAGTCTCAATGAGGTGTAGAACACGGTCAGTCTCAATGAGGTGTAGAACACGGTCAGTCTCAATGAGTTGTAGAACACGGTCAGTCTCAATGAGTTGTAGAACACGGCCAGTCTCAATGAGGTGTAGAACACGGCCAGTCTCAATGAGGTGTAGAACACGGTCAGTCTCAATGAGTTGTAGAACACGGTCAGTCTCAATGAGTTGTAGAACCCGGTCAGTCTCAATGAGTTGTAGAACACGGTCAGTCTCAATGAGTTGTAGAACACGGCCAGTCTCAATGAGGTGTAGAACACGGCCAGTCTCAATGAGGTGTAGAACACGGCCAGTCTCAATGAGTTGTAGAACACGGTCAGTCTCAATGAGTTGTAGAACCGGTCAGTCTCAATGAGGTGTAGAACACGGTCAGTCTCAATGAGTTGTAGAACACGGCCAGTCTCAATGAGTTGTAGAACACGGCCAGTCTCAATGAGGTGTAGATCATGGTCAGTCTCAATGAGGTGTAGAACACGGTCAGTCTCAATGAGGTTTAGAACCCGGTCAGTCTCAATGAGGTGTAGAACCGGTCAGTCTCAATGAGGTCTAGAACCCGGTCAGTCTCAATGAGGTGTAGAACCCGGTCAGTCTCAATGAGGTGTAGAACCCGGTCAGTCTCAATGAGGTGTAGAACCGGTCAGTCTCAATGAGGTGTAGAACACGGTCAGTCTCAATGAGGTGTAGAACACGGCCAGTCTCAATGAGGTGTAGAACACGGTCAGTCTCAATGAGTTGTAGAACACGGTCAGTCTCAATGAGTTGTAGAACACGGCCAGTCTCAATGAGTTGTAGAACACGGCCAGTCTCAATGAGGTGTAGAACACGGTCAGTCTCAATGAGGTTTAGAACCCGGTCAGTCTCAATGAGGTCTAGAACCCGGTCAGTCTCAATGAGGTGTAGAACCCGGTCAGTCTCAATGAGGTGTAGAACCCGGTCAGTCTCAATGAGGTGTAGAACCCGGTCAGTCTCAATGAGGTGTAGAACACGGTCAGTCTCAATGAGTTGTAGAACACGGTCAGTCTCAATGAGGTGTAGAACACGGTCAGTCTCAATGAGGTGTAGAACACGGTCAGTCTCAATGAGGTGTAGAACACGGTCAGTCTCAATGAGGTGTAGAACCCGGTCAGTCTCAATGAGGTGTAGAACACGGTCAGTCTCAATGAGGTGTAGAACACGGTCAGTCTCAATGAGTTGTAGAACCGGTCAGTCTCAATGAGTTGTAGAACACGGTCAGTCTCAATGAGTTGTAGAACACGGCCAGTCTCAATGAGTTGTAGAACACGGCCAGTCTCAATGAGGTGTAGATCACGGTCAGTCTCAATGAGGTGTAGAACACGGCCAGTCTCAATGAGTTGTAGAACACGGCCAGTCTCAATGAGTTGTAGAACACGGTCAGTCTCAGTGAGTTGTAGAACCCGGTCAGTCTCAATGAGGTGTAGAACACGGTCAGTCTCAATGAGTTGTAGAACACGGCCAGTCTCAATGAGTTGTAGAACACGGCCAGTCTCAATGAGGTGTAGATCACGGTCAGTCTCAATGAGGTGTAGATCACGGTCAGTCTCAATGAGGTGTAGAACCCGGTCAGTCTCAATGAGGTGTAGAACCCGGTCAGTCTCAATGAGGTGTAGAACCCGGTCAGTCTCAATGAGGTCTAGAACCCGGTCAGTCTCAATGAGGTCTAGAACCCGGTCAGTCTCAATGAGGTGTAGAACCCGGTCAGTCTCAATGAGGTGTAGAACCCGGTCAGTCTCAATGAGGTGTAGAACCCGGTCAGTCTCAATGAGGTGTAGAACCCGGTCAGTCTCAATGAGGTGTAGAACACGGTCAGTCTCAATGAGGTGTAGAACACGGTCAGTCTCAATGAGGTGTAGAACACGGTCAGTCTCAATGAGGTCCAGAACCCGGTCAGTCTTGAGGTCTAGAACACAGTCAGTCTTGAGGTCTAGAACACAGTCAGTCTTGATGAGGTCAAGAGCATGGTCAGTCAGAACACACACACACACACACACACAGTCTTACTTAGGTCCAGAACATCGTCGGTCTTGATGAGGTCTTCAGAGCGAGTGAGAGGAAGCTGCGTCTCTGGTTCTCCCTGCAGCTGAAGAGATAGTGATCTCAGCATGAAGAACACACGGATGGCCTGCAGAGGGAGAACAACACCGGTCACCAACATACGACACACAGAGTGGCTGGTTCAGTGTGTCTCACTTGGTACAGAACATCCCTCCCCAGGTCAGTAGGTGGTACAGAACATCCCTCCCCAGGTCAGTAGGTGGTACAGAACATCCCTCCCCAGGTCAGTAGGTGGTACAGAACATCCCTCCCCAGGTCAGTAGGTGGTACAGAACATCCCTCCCCAGGTCAGTAGGTGGTACAGAACATCCCTCCCCAGGTCAGTAGGTGTGTCTCAGTGTGTGTGTCTCAGTGTGTCTCTGTGTGTGTGTGTGTTACCCGTCTGGTCTTCTCTACTCCTCCACAGGGCAGTAGGTGTGTCTCAGTGTGTGTGTGTGTGTTACCCGTCTGGTCTTCTCTACTCCTCCACAGGGCAGTAGGTGTGTCTCAGTGTGTGTGTGTGTGTTACCCGTCTGGTCTTCTCTACTCCTCCACAGGGCAGTCTCTTAACGAAGTCTATTCCAGTCAGAGGAGTACCAGTAGGAGGAAGTAGAACGGACGCGTCCATCATGAGGTACTCCACGTTCAGGGGCTTACTCTGGAGAGACATTACATACATTATCAGGGGCTTACTCTGGAGACACATTACATACATTATCAGGTACTCCACGTTCAGGGGCTTACTCTGGAGACACATTAAATACATTATCAGGGCTTACTCTGGAGACACATTAAATACATTATCAGGGGCTTACTCTGGAGACACATTAAATACATTATCAGGTACTCCACGTTCAGGGGCTTACTCTGGAGACACATTAAATACATTATCAGGTACTCCACGTTCAGGGGCTTACTCTGGAGACACATTAAATACATTATCAGGGGCTTACTCTGGAGACACATTAAATACATTATCAGGGGCTTACTCTGGAGACACATTACATACATTATCAGGGGCTTACTCTGGAGACACATTAAATACATTATCAGGGGCTTACTCTGGAGACACATTACATACATTATCAGGGGCTTACTCTGGAGACACATTAAATACATTATCAGGGGCTTACTCTGGAGACACATTAAATACATTATCAGGGGCTTACTCTGGAGACACATTAAATACATTATCAGGGGCTTACTCTGGAGAGACATTAAATACATTATCAGGGGCTTACTCTGGAGACACATTAAATACATTATCAGGGGCTTACTCTGGAGACACATTACATACATTATCAGGGGCTTACTCTGGAGACACATTAAATACATTATCAGGGGCTTACTCTGGAGACACATTAAATACATTATCAGGGGCTTACTCTGGAGACACATTAAATACATTATCAGGGGATTACTCTGGAGACACATTAAATACATTATCAGGGGCTTACTCTGGAGACACATTAAATACATTATCATGGGCTTACTCTGGAGAGACACATTAAATACATTATCAGGTACCCCACGTTCAGGGGGCTTACTCTGGAGACACATTAAATACATTATCAGGTACCCCACGTCCAGGGGGTTACTCTAAGTAAACCTTTGCTTAACTTTATTGGGATAGGGGGCAGTATTCGGAGCTTTGGATGACTGAGGTGCCCAAAGTAACCTGCCTGCTACTCAGGCCTAGAAGCTAGGATATGCATATAGATGGTAGATTTGGATAGAAACCACTCTAAAGTTTCCAAAACTGTTAAAATAATGTCTGTGAGTATAACATAACTGATATGGCAGGTGAAAACCTGAGGAAAATCCAACCAGGAAGTGCTATTATTTTGAAAGGCTGTTTTTCCATTGAAAGCCTATCCACCATACAAAGAGTTAGGATCCAGTTCACGAGCTCTGTGGCTTCTTCTACATGTGGCCAGTCGTTAGGCATTGTTTCAGGCTTTTACTCTGAAAAATGAGGGAGATACAGAGCTTTCAATGAGAGGACAGTGGAGATTTCCAGACATGAGTCCTGCGTGTAATCGGGACCTCGCCTTTCTTGTTTCTCCTTTTCTATTGACGAAGCTTTTGTCCGGTTGAAATATGATCGATCATTTATGACAAAAACAATCTGAGGATTGATTATAAACATCGTTTGACATGTTTCTACGAACTTTTATGGTACTTATTTGATTTTTTCATCAGCCTGCTGTGATTGTGCTTTGTGCCAATGGTTTACTGAACAAAACGCACCATGAAAAAAAAAAAAACTGAGGTTTTTGGATATAAAGAGGGACTTTATCGAACAAAACTAACATTTATTGTGTAACATGGAGTCTTGTGAGTGCAACCATATGAAGATCATCAAAGGTAATTGATAGATTTTATCTCTATTTCTGACTTGTGTAACTCCTCTACTTGGCTGGTTTCTGTTTGTAATGATTTGTCTGCTGGGCGCTCTTCTCAGATAATCCCATGCTTTCGCCGTAATGCCTTTTGAAATCTGACACAGCGGTTGGATTAACAAAAAGTTAAATCTTTTGGTTACTAGCGTTGGACTAGTAACCAGAAGGTTGCAAGTTCAAACCCCGAGCTGACACGGTACAAATCTGTCGTTCTGCCCCTGAACAGGCAGTTAACCCACTGTTCCTAGGCCGTCATTGAAAATAAGAATTTGTTCTTAACTGAATTGCCTAGTTAAATAAAGGTCAAATAAAATAAATAACACTTGAATGATTATTTTGAGTGTTTTTGAATTTTTGGCGCTCTGCAATTTCACTGGCTGTTGTCGAAAGCAGTTTTAACAGGCCACATAATAACTTGCTTCGTTTGGTTTAGTCTGTTATTCAACAGACACTGGGAAATGAATCCACCTTTTAGCTGGACAATAACCTAAAACACCAAGACCAAACTTACACTGGGGCTGATTACCAAGATGACAGTGAGGATAACCTGGGAAATGAATCCACCTTTTAGCTGGACAATAACCTAAAACACCAAGGCCAAACTTACACTGGGGCTGATTACCAAGACGACAGCGAATGTTCCTGATTGGCTGAGTTAAAGTTCTGACTTAAATCTACTTGTAAATGTACGGCGAGACCTGGAAATGGTTGTCTAGCAACGGATCAACAACCAATCTGACAGAGTTTGAATCATTTAGATAATAATAAATAATTCTTGAGAGACTTACCCAGAAACACTCACAGCTCTTAGAGAATTACCCAGAAACACTCACAGCTCTTAGAGAATTACCCAGAAACACTCACAGCTCTTAGAGAATTACCCAGAAACACTCACAGCTCTTAGAGAATTACCCAGAAACACTCACAGCTCTTAGAGAATTACCCAGAAACACTCACAGCTCTTAGAGAATTACCCAGAAACACTCACAGCGGAGTCAAATATCAATACCACCAACTACCACTTAAATACAAGGCAGTCCAAGCCTGGGATATACCTTCATTACCAACCCACTTCCAGAAACATCAACAACATCAGCTTATTCACCACAAGAAAACACACACACACACACGTACCCACGGATACACGCACATACAGGCAGCACAGGCACACGTGCGTCATAACAACACAAAGACAACATATATATCACATGTGTGTCTGAGACAGGTGGACTAACCGTCATGCTCCTGTACTCATCTTCAAACATGTCCAGGAAGATCTCCTCCCCCTGAGAGAGAGAGAGACAGAGGGACAAAGAGAGAGAGACAGAGACAGAGAGAGAGAGAGACAGAGAGAGACAGAGAGAGACAGAGAGACAGAGAGACAGAGAGACAGAGAGACAGAGAGACAGAGAGACAGAGAGACAGAGAGACAGAGAGAGACAGAGAAACATCATATGACCATATTAGAGAGACATTTCCCTCAGATTACACAGATCCACAAAGAATTCGAAAACAAATCCAATTTTTATAAACTCCCATATCTACTGGGTGAAATACCACAGTGTGCCATCACAGCAGCAAGATTTGTGACCTGTTGCCACGAGAAAAGGGCAACCAGTGAAGAACAAACACCATTGTAAATACAACCATATTTATGCTTATTTATTTTATCTTGTGTCCTTTAACCATTTGTACATTGTTAAAACACTGTATATATATAATATGACATTTTGATTGTCTTTATTGTTTTGAAACTTCTCTATGTGTCTACTGTTATTTTTTATTTCACTTTATATATTATCTACCTCACTTGCTTTGGCAATGTTAACACATGTTTCCCATGCCAATAAAGCCCTTGAATTGAATGAGAGAGAGAGAGAGAGAGACAAAGAGAGAGAGAGAGAGAGAGAGAGAGACAAAAGAGAGAGAGAGACAAAGAGAGAGAGAGAGACAAAGAGAGAGAGAGAGAGACAAAGAGAGAGAGAGAGGGACAAAGAGAGAGAAAGAGAGAGAGAGGGACAAAGAGAGAGAGACAAAGAGAGAGAAAGAGAGAGAGAGAGACAGAGAGAGAGAGAGAGAGACAGAGAGAGAGAGAGAGAGAGAGAGAGAGACAGAGAGAGACAGAGAGAGAGACAGAGAGAGACAGAGAGAGAGAGAGAGACAGAGAGAGACAGAGAGAGACAGACAGACAGACAGACAGACAGACAGAGAGAGAGAGAGAGAGATACAGAGAGAGACAAAAAATGAGTTAGATTTAGTTGAAACTAAAAAGGGAAAGTGAATCGTGTCACTAGACTCCTCTTCAAAATCATCTGAAACATGGTGACTAGACTCCTCTTTACTAGACTCCTCTTTAAATCATCTGAAACATGGTGACTAGACTCCTCTTTAAATCATCTGAAACATGGTGACTAGACTCCTCTTTACTAGACTCCTCTTTAAATCATCTGAAACATGGTGACTAGACTCCTCTTTACTAGACTCCACTTTAAATCATCTGAAACATGGTGACTAGACTCCTCTTTACTAGACCTCCTCTTTAAATCATCTGAAACATGGTGACTAGACTCCTCTTTAAATCATCTGAAACATGGTGACTAGACTCCTCTTTACTAGACCTCCTCTTTAAATCATCTGAAACATGGTGACTAGACTCCTCTTTAAATCATCTGAAACATGGTGACTAGACTCCTCTTTACTAGACTCCACCTTAAATCATCTGAAACATGGTGACTAGACTCCTCTTTACTAGACTCCACTTTAAATCATCTGAAAGATGGTGACTAGACTCCTCTTTAAATCATCTGAAACATGGTGACTAGACTCCTCTTTAAATCATCTGAAACATGGTGACTAGACTCCTCTTTAAATCATCTGAAACATGGTGACTAGACTCCTCTTTACTAGACTCCTCTTTAAATCATCTGAAACATGGGGACTCCTCTTAAAATCATCTGAAACATGGTGACTAGACTCCTCTTTAAATCATCTGAAACATGGTGACTAGACTCCTCTTTACTAGACTCCACTTTAAATCATCTGAAACATGGTGACTAGACTCCTCTTTACTAGACTCCTCTTTAAATCATCTGAAACATGGTGACTAGACCTCCTCTTTAAATCATCTGATAACATGGTGACTAGACTCCTCTTTAAATCATCTGAAACATGGTGACTAGACTCCTCTTTACGAGACTCCTCTTTAAATCATCTGAAACATGGTGACTAGACTCCTCTTTACTAGACTCATCTTTAAATCATCTGAAACATGGTGACTAGACTCCTCTTTACTAGACTCCTCTTTAAATCATCTGAAACATGGTGACTAGACTCCTCTTTAAATCATCTGAACATGGTGACTAGAATCCTCTTTAAATCATCTGAAACATGGTGACTAGACTCCTCTTTACTAGACTCCACCTTAAATCATCTGTAACATGGTGACGCCTCTTTAAATCATGTTGACGTCTCTAAAACATCCCTTATAGAGCTAGCTAGGTATTCTAACCAAGTTGACGTCTCTGAAACATCCCTTATAGAGCTAGCTAGGTATTCTAACCAAGTTGACATCTCTGAAACATCCCTTATAGAGCTAGCTAGGTATTCTAACCAAGTTGACGTCTCTGAAACATCCCTTATAGAGCTAGCTAGGTATTCTAACCAAGTTGACGTCTCTGAAACATCCCTTATAGAGCTAGCTAGGTATTCTAACCAAGTTGACGTCTCTGAAACATCCCTTATAGAGCTAGCTAGGTATTCTAACCAAGTTGACGTCTCTGAAACATCCCTTATAGAGCTAGCTAGGTATTCTAACCAAGTTGACGTCTCTGAAACATCCCTTATAGAGCTAGCTAGGTATTCAAAACGTTTCATGTTTGGAATGGTAACTTCAACGTTGAAAACAGAACAAACATGTTTCCCATTGAAAATACCAGAAAGCAAGTTAACAGCACATCTCTTCTGAGGAAACATAACCGATTGGACCAGCGGTTTGTTTACAGCTCTCTCATGTACACACATGAATACACACAGGCGCAAACACACCCACACGCTTCCACACACACTCTTGAGAAACAATCTACATTCACATCTAGAACACAATGTCATTCAAATAACCAACGGGTCAACAGGTCTAATAACCAACAGGTCTAATAACCAACGGGTAAACAGGTCTAATAACCAACAGGTCTAATAACCAACAGGTCTTACAACCAACGGGTCAACAGGTCTAATAACCAACAGGTCAAATAACCAACAGGTCAACATGTCTAATAACCAACAGGTCAACAGGTCTAATAACCAACAGGTCAACAGGTCTAATAACCAACAGGTCAACAGGTCTAATAACCAACAGGTCTAATAACCAACAGGTCAACTGGTCTAATAACCAACAGGTCTAGGTCTAATAACCAACAGGTCAACAGGTCTAGGTCTAATAACCAACAGGTCTAATATAACCAACTGGTCAGCAGGTCTAATAACCAACAGGTCTAATAACCAACAGGTCAACAGGTCTAATAACCATAAGGTCTAATAACCAACAGGTCTAATAACCAACAGGTCAACAGGTCTAATAACCAACAGGTCAACAGGTCTAATAACCAACAGGTCAACAGGTCTAATAACCAACAGGTCAACAGGTCTAATAACCAACAGGTCAACAGGTCTAATAACCAACAGGTCAACAGGTCTAATAACCAACAGGTCAACATGTCTAATAACCAACAGGTCAACATGTCTAATAACCAACAGGTCAACAGGTCTAATAACCAACAGGTCAACATGTCTAATAACCAACAGGTCAACAGGTCTAATAACCAACAGGTCAACAGGTCTAATAACCAACAGGTCAACATGTCTAATAACCAACAGGTCAACATGTCTAATAACCAACAGGTCAACATGTCTAATAACCAACAGGTCAACATGTCTAATAACCAACAGGTCAACAGGTCTAATAACCAACAGGTCTAATAACCAACAGGTCTAATAACCAACAGGTCTAATAACCAACAGGTCTAATATAACCAACAGGTCAGCAGGTCTAACAACCAACAGGTCTAATAACCAACAGGTCTAATATAACCAACAGGTCTAATAACCAACAGGTCAACAGGTCTAATAACCAACAGGTCTAATAACCAACAGGTCAACAGGTCTAATAACCAACAGGTCAACAGGTCTAATAACCAACAGGTCAACAGGTCTAATAACCAACAGGTCTAATATAACCAAAAGGTCTAATAACAAACAGGTCAGCAGGTCTAACAACCAACAGGTTTAATAACCAACAGGTCTAATATAACCAACAGGTCTAATAACCAACAGGTCAACAGGTCTAATAACCAACAGGTCAACAGATCTAATAACCAACAGGTCTAATAACCAACAGGTCAACAAGTCTAATAACCAACAGGTCAACAGGTCGAATAACCAACAGGTCAACAGGTCTAATAACCAACAGGTCAACAGGTCTAATAACCAACAGGTCGAATAACCAACAGGTCGAATAACCAACAGGTCAAAAAACCAACAGGTCAACAGGTCTAATAACCATCAGGTCAACAGATCTAATAACGAACAGGTCAACAGGTCTAATAACCAACAGGTCAACAGGTCTAATAACCAACAGGTCAACAGGTCTAATAACCAACAGGTCAACAGGTCTAATAACCAGCAGGTCAACAGGTCTAATAACCAACAGGTCAACAGGTCTAATAACCACAGGTCAACAGGTCTAATAACCAACAGGTCAACAGGTCTAATAACCAACAGGTCAACAGGTCTAATGGTTTAACAGGTCAACAGGTCTACTACAGGTTTAACACACCACAGTACTCAACACACACCACAGGTTTAACTAACCACAGTACTACAGGTTTAACACACCACAGTACTACCTAACACACCACAGTACTACAGGTTTAACACACCACAGTACTACCTAACACACCACAGTACTACCTAACACAGTACAGTACTACAGGTTTAACACACCACAGTACTACCTAACACACCACAGTACTACCTAACACACCACAGTACTACCTAACACACCACAGTACTACCTAACACACCACAGTACTACCTAACACACCACAGTACTACCTAACACACCACAGTACTACCTAACACACCACAGTACTACCTAACACACCACAGTACTACCTAACACACCTAACCACACCACAGTACTACCTAACACACCTAACACACCACAGTACCTAACACACCACCTAACACACCACAGTACTACCTAACACACCACAGTACTACCTAACACACCACAGTACTACCTACACACACAGTACTACCTAACACACCACAGTACTACAGGTTTAACACACCACAGTACTACCTAACACACCACAGTACTACCTAACACACCACAGTACTACCTAACACACCACAGTACTACCTAACACACCACAGTACTACCTAACACACCACAGTACTACCTAACACACCACAGTACTACCTAACACACCACAGTACTACCTAACACACCACAGTACTACCTAACACACCACAGAACTACCTAACACACCACAGTACTACAGGTTTAACACACCACAGAACTACCTAACACACCACAGAACTACCTAACACACCACAGTACTACCTAACACACCACAGTACTACCTAACACACCACAGTACTACCTAACACACCACAGTACTACCTAACACACCACAGTACTACCTAACACACCACAGTACTACCTAACACACCACAGTACTACCTAACACACCACAGTACTACCTAACACACCACAGTACTACCTAACACACCACAGTACTACCTAACACACCACAGTACTACCTAACACACCACAGTACTACCTAACACACCACAGTACTACCTAACACACCACAGTACTACCTAACACACCACAGTACTACCTAACACACCACAGTACTACCTAACACACCACAGTACTACCTAACACACCACAGTACTACCTAACACACCACAGTACTAACACACCACAGTACTACCTAACACACCACAGTACTACCTAACACACCACAGTACTACCTAACACACCACAGTACTACCTAACACACCACAGTACTACCTAACACACCACAGTACTACCTAACACACCACAGTACTACCTAACACACCACAGTACTACCTAACACACCACAGTACTACCTAACACAACAGTACTACCTAACACAGTACTAACACAGGTTACCTAACACACCACAGTACTACAGGTTTAACACACCACAGTACTACCTAACACACCACAGTACTACCTAACACACCACAGTACTACCTAACACACCACAGTACTACCTAACACACCACAGAACTACCTAACACACCACAGTACTACATGTTTAACACACCACAGAACTACCTAACACACCACATTACTACCTAACACACCACAGTACTACCTAACACACCACAGTACTACCTAACACACCACAGTACTACCTAACACACCACAGTACTACCTAACACACCACAGTACTACCTAACACACCACAGTACTACCTAACACACCACAGTACTACCTAACACACCACAGTACTACCTAACACACCACAGTACTACCTAACACACCACAGTACTACCTAACACACCACAGTACTACCTAACACACCACAGTACTACCTAACACACCACAGTACTACAGGTTTAACACACCACAGTACTACCTAACACACCACAGTACTACCTAACACACCACAGTACTACCTAACACACCACAGTACTACCTAACACACACAGTACTACCTAACACACCACAGTACTACCTAACACACCACAGTACTACCTAACACACCACAGTACTACCTAACACACCACAGAACTACCTAACACACCACAGTACTACCTAACACACCACAGTACTACCTAACACACCACAGTACTACCTAACACACCACAGTACTACCTAACACACCACAGTACTACCTAACACACCACAGTACTACCTAACACACCACAGAACTACCTAACACACCACAGTACTACCTAACACACCACAGAACTACCTAACACACCACAGTACTACCTAACACACCACAGTACTACCTAACACACCACAGTACTACCTAACACACCACAGTACTACCTAACACACCACAGTACTACCTAACACACCACAGTACTACAGGTTTAACACACCACAGTACTACCTAACACACCACAGAACTACCTAACACACCACAGAACTACCTAACACACCACAGTACTACCTAACACACCACAGTACTACCTAACACACCACAGTACTACCTAACACACCACAGTACTACCTAACACACCACAGTACTACAGGTTTAACACACCACAGTACTACCTAACACACCACAGTACTACCTAACACACCACAGTACTACCTAACACACCACAGTACTACCTAACACACCACAGTACTACAGGTTTAACACACCACAGTACTACCTAACACACCACAGTACTACCTAACACACCACAGTACTACCTAACACACCACAGTACTACCTAACACACCACAGTACTACCTAACACACCACAGTACTACCTAACACACCACAGTACTACCTAACACACCACAGTACTACCTAACACACCACAGTACTACCTAACACACCACAGTACTACCTAACACACCACAGTACTACCTAACACACCACAGTACTACCTAACACACCACAGGTACTACCTAACACACCACAGTACTACCTAACACACCACAGTACCAGGTTTAACACACCACAGTACTACCTAACACACCACAGTACTACCTAACACACCACAGTAGTACAGGTTTAACACACCACAGTACTACCTAACACACCACAGTACTACCTAACACACCACAGTACTACCTAACACACCACAGTACTACAGGTTTAACACACCACAGTACTACCTAACACACCACAGTACTACCTAACACACCACAGTACAACAGGTCCAAGTCAGTAGAATCATTTATTACAGATGTTTAATTCATTTCTTTGTTGGAAATGTAACATTAATTACAGGTTTAAAAGCTGATAGCATTTACAGAGCATACAAACTTACTGAAACACTAGAGCCAGACTTTACTAAGCAGGGAGCATATTTACACTAGAGAGGGAGAGGGAGGGGAGAGAGAGAGAGGGGAGGGAGGGGGGGAGAGGGAGAGGAGGAGGAGGGAGAGGGAGGGGGGAGAGAGGGAGGGGGAAGGGAGGGGGAGAGGGAGAGGAAGAGGGAGGGGAGAGGGAGGGGGGGGAGGGAGGGGGAGAGGGAGGAGGAAGAGGGAGGGGGGAGGGAGGGAGGGGGAGGGGGGGGAGAGAGAGAGAGGAGGGAGGGGGAGAGGAGGGAGAGGGAGAGAGAGGGGGAGAGAGAGGGAGGGAGGGAGAGAGAGGGAGGGGGGAGAGAGAGGGAGGGGGAGAGGGGGGGAGAGAGAGGGAGGGGGAGAGAGAGGGAGGGGGAGAGAGAGGGAGGGGGAGAGGAGGGGGAGGGAGAGGGAGAGGGGAGGGAGAGAGGGGGGGAGGGAGGGAGGAGGAGAGGGAGAGGAGAGGGGGGAGGGGGAGAGGGGGAGGGAGAGAGAGGGAGGGGGAGAGAGAGAGAGAGAGAGAGAGGGAGGGAGAGAGAGGGAGGGGGAGAGAGAGAGAGAGAGAGAGAGGGAGGAGAGAGAGAGGGAGAGAGAGAGAGAGAGGGAGAGGGAGGGGAGAGGGAGGAGGGAGAGGAGAGAGAGAGTGTGAGGGAGAGTGAGAGAGAGAGAGAGAGAGAGAGAGTGAGAGAGAGTGAGTGAGATTGAGAGGGAGAGAGAGAGAGAGAGAGAGAGAGAGAGAGAGTGAGATTGAGGGGAGAGAGAGAGAGGACAGTAGAGGGAGAGAGAGAGAGAGAGAGACAGAGAGAGAGAGAGAGGAAGAGAGAGAGAGAGAGGGACAGAGAGAGTGAGTGAGAGAGAGAGACAGAGAGAGAGACAGGAGAGAGAGTGAGTGAGATTGATGGGAGAGAGAGAGAGAGAGAGAGAGAGAGAGTGAGATTGAGTGGGAGAGAGAGAGGGACAGAGAGACTGGTGAGAGAGAGAGACAGAGAGAGAAGAGACAGAGAGAGAGAGAAGGGGAGATGAAGGAGGACAACAGTTTCAGTGTGATCTTTGCTCCAGTCGTTAAACAGAATCACAACTTATTGATCTGTTTATCTTTTATTACTAATTACATGTCTCCCCCCCCTCTCCTATCGATTAGCTCTTTAGATTCCTGCAGCTAGATAAGGGTCAGCACATCGACAGGTAAGAGGACGACAGGTGAAGTGGCACCTCGACACTGAGGTCAGTTTAGAGTTGGAGCTGAAGACTCTACGCTGATCCTAGATCTGTGCCTAAAGGGAAACGTCTAAATTACATTCAGCCCCACTGCTGGTGCTCTCCCACTGAGGCATAGCAGGGAAAAACAACCTACCCACTGATTCAGACTCTCTGATGGTTGAGGACAGGACTGGGGGGTTTAGTAACCTAATCCTATCAGGACTGGGAGAGGGGGGTTTAGTAACCTAATCCTATCAGGACTGGGAGGGGGTTTAGTAACCTAATCCTATCAGGACTGGGAGAGGGGGTTTAGTAACCTAATCCTATCAGGACTGGGAGGGGGGTTTAGTAACCTAATCCTATCAGGACTGGGGGGGGTTAGTAACCTAATCCTATCAGGACTGGGAGGGGGGTTTAGTAACCTAATCCTATCAGGACTGGGAGGGTGGGGGGGGTTTAGTAACCTAATCCTATCAGGGGGTTTGGGAGGGGGGTTTAGTAACCTAATCCCATCAGGACTGGGAGGGGGTTTAGTAACCTAATCCCATCAGGACTGGGGGAGGGGGGTTTAGTAACCTAATCCTATCAGGACTGGGAGGGGGTTAGTAACCTAATCCTATCAGGACTGGGAGGGGGGGGGACTTTAGTAACCTATTCCCATCAGGACTGGGAGGGGGGGGAAGCCAGAGAGCTGGTCAAAACAACTGGAAAGGGAGGGGTGATTTTAGAGAGGCGGGACTACTCTCCTATCCTATCACACAGGGTGTGGGTGTGTCCTCTTTTTAATCAGGGTGTTTCTGTGGGTGTGTCCTCTTTAATCAGGGTGTTTCTGTGGGTGTGTCCTCTAATCAGGGTGTTTCTGTGGGTGTGTCCTCTAATCAGGGTGTTTCTGTGGGCGTGTCCTCTTTAATCAGGGTGTTTCTGTGGGCGTGTCCTCTTTAATCAGGGTGTTTCTGTGGGCGTGTCCTCTTTAATCAGGGTGTTTCTGTGGGTGTGTCCTCTTTAATCAGGGTGTTTCTGTGGGCGTGTCCTCTTTCGCAGGTGTGTTTTCCTCTCCCGTGGGTGTGTCCTGACCAGTCTCCTCCCCTTCTGATGCAGCTGAAAGGGGTGTGTCTCCCTCAGAAGAAAGGGGTGTGTCTCCCTCAGAAGAAAGGGGTGTGTCTCCCTCAGAAGAAAGGGGCGTGTCTTGCTCAGTGGGCGTTCCCATCTCTGCTTCAGCTGTCTCTTGAATTGTTGTTTCGGTTTCAGTCTCCTCCTCCTCTTCCTCCATCGCCGACCCTTCCACTTCCTCCTTTGGCTCCTCCCCTTCTCTCTTCTCTAGCCCCTCCTCCTCCTCCTCCTCCTCCTCTCTGATAGCCGTATCAGTGCCGAGGTGTGTGTGTGAGCCGAGTGCGTGCAGGTGGTCAGCCGGGGGCAGCAGGGTCAGTGACTCGACGCTCAGAGAGTCTGTGTTGTCGTCGGTCAGTAGAGAGATGTTAGGCTGGGAGGCAGGGGTGAGGCTGGGGGCGAGGACAGACGGGACAGGGGAACAAGACCCGGTTAACTCTCCTCCTCTTCCTCCTGCCTCTCCACCGGAGACCGAAGAAGGAGGGGTGTGCTCCAAGAACGTCTCCTCATCTGAGGAGGAAGAGGGGTTAATGTTAGCTCAACCAGTTAGCTGCAGCTACAGACGACCGCTATCTAAGCCTAGCATCTAGAGCTAACGATCGCTACAGACGGCCGCTATCTAAGCCTAGCATCTAGAGCTAACGATCGCTACCGACGGCCGCTATCTAAGCCTAGCATCTAGAGCTAACGATCGCTACCGACGACCGCTATCTAAGCCTAGCATCTAGAGCTAACGATCGCTACCGACGACCGCTATCTAAGCCTAGCATCTAGAGCTAACGATCGCTACCGACGACCGCTATCTAAGCCTAGCATCTAGAGCTAACGATCGCTACCGACGACCGCTATCTAAGCCTAGCATCTAGAGCTAACGATCGCTACCGACGACCGCTATCTAAGCCTAGCATCTAGAGCTAACGATCGCTACCGACGACCGCTATCTAAGCCTAGCATCTAGAGCTAACGATCGCTACCGACGACCGCTATCTAAGCCTAGCATCTAGAGCTAACGATCGCTACCGACGACCGCTATCTAAGCCTAGCATCTAGAGCTAACGATAGCTACCGACGACCGCTATCTAAGCCTAGCATCTAGAGCTAACGATAGCTACCGACGACCGCTATCTAAGCCTAGCATCTAGAGCTAACGATAGCTACCGACGACCGCTATCTAAGCCTAGCATCTAGAGCTAACGATAGCTACCGACGACCGCTATCTAAGCCTAGCATCTAGAGCTAACGATAGCTACCGACGACCGCTATCTAAGCCTAGCATCTAGAGCTAACGATAGCTACCGACGACCGCTATCTAAGCCTAGCATCTAGAGCTAACGATAGCTACCGACGACCGCTATCTAAGCCTAGCATCTAGAGCTAACGATAGCTACCGACGACCGCTATCTAAGCCTAGCATCTAGAGCTAACGATAGCTACCGACGACCGCTATCTAAGCCTAGCATCTAGAGCTAACGATAGCTACCGACGACCGCTATCTAAGCCTAGCATCTAGAGCTAACGATAGCTACCGACGACCGCTATCTAAGCCTAGCATCTAGAGCTAACGATAGCTACCGACGACCGCTATCTAAGCCTAGCATCTAGAGCTAACGATAGCTACAGACGACCGCTATCTAAGCCTAGCATCTAGAGCTAACGATAGCTACAGACGACCGCTATCTAAGCCTAGCATCTAGAGCTAACGATAGCTACAGACGACCGCTATCTAAGCCTAGCATCTAGAGCTAACGATAGCTACAGACGACCGCTATCTAAGCCTAGCATCTAGAGCTAACGATAGCTACAGACGACCGCTATCTAAGCCTAGCATCTAGAGCTAACGATAGCTACAGACGACCGCTATCTAAGCCTAGCATCTAGAGCTTACGATAGCTACAGACGACCGCTATCTAAGCCTAGCATCTAGAGCTAACGATAGCTACAGACGACCGCTATCTAAGCCTAGCATCTAGAGCTAACGATAGCTACAGACGACCGCTATCTAAGCCTAGCATCTACAGTACTGGTGTGTGTGTGTGTGTTACCTTTAGGGCTGTTGGCTGATATAGTACTGGTGTGTGTGTGTGTTACCTGTAGGGCTGTTGGCTGATATAGTACTGGTGTGTGTGTGTGTGTTACCTGTAGGGCTGTTGGCTGATATAGTACTGGTGTGTGTGTGTGTGTGTGTTACCTGTAGGGCTGTTGGCTGATATAGCTGTGTGTGTGTGTTACCTGTAGGGCTGTTGGCTGATATAGTACTGGTGTGTGTGTGTGTTACCTGTAGGGCTGTTGGCTGATATAGTACTGGTGTGTGTGTGTGTGTGTGTGTTACCTGTAGGGCTGTTGGCTGATATAGTACTGGTGTGTGTGTGTGTGTTACCTGTAGGGCTGTTGGCTGATATAGTACTGTGTGTGTGTGTGTGTGTTACCTGTAGGGCTGTTGGCTGATATAGTACTGTGTGTGTGTGTGTGTGTTACCTGTAGGGCTGTTGGCTGATATAGTACTGTGTGTGTGTGTGTGTGTTACCTGTAGGGCTGTTGGCTGATATAGTACTGGTGTGTGTGTGTGTGTGTGTACCTGTAGGGCTGTTGGTGTGTGTGTGTGTGTTACCTGTAGGGCTGTTGGCTGATATCGTACTGGTGTGTGTGTGTGTGTGTGTTACCTGTAGGGCTGTTGGCTGATATGTACTGTGTGTGTGTGTGTGTGTGTGTGTTACCTGTAGGGCTGTTGGCTGATATAGTACTGGTGTGTGTGTGTGTGTGTGTTACCTGTAGGGCTGTTGGCTGATATAGTACTGGTGTGTGTGTGTTACCTGTAGGGCTGTTGGCTGATATAGTACTGTGTGTGTGTGTGTTACCTGTAGGGCTGTTGGCTGATATCGTACTGTGTGTGTGTTACCTGTAGGGCTGGTGTGTGTGTGTGTGTGTTACCTGTAGGGCTGTTGGCTGATATCGTACTGGTGTGTGTGTGTGTGTGTGTTACCTGTAGGGCTGTTGGCTGATATCGTACTGGTGTGTGTGTGTGTGTTACCTGTAGGGCTGTTGGCTGATATAGTACTGGTGTGTGTGTGTGTGTGTTACCTGTAGGGCTGTTGGCTGATATAGTACTGTGTGTGTGTGTGTGTGTGTTACCTGTAGGGCTGTTGGCTGATATCGTACTGGTGTGTGTGTGTGTGTGTGTGTGTGTGTGTGTGTGTGTGTGTGTTACCTGTAGGGCTGTTGGCTGATATCGTACTGGTGTGTGTGTGTGTGTGTGTTACCTGTAGGGCTGTTGGCTGATATCGTACTGGCTGTAACAGAGTCACATCGTCCGGTGCTGCCTGAGGAGGGTGGGGAGGGGGGGAGGAGAGGGGTGACGGGCTGTGCTGAGAGACACAGTGGGCCACCGCAAACCCTGCAATACAACACACACACACACACACACACACACACACACACACACACACACACGTGTAATTGTGTAATATTTTTCAGAATAACAATTAGATTGTGTTGGTATGTCAATAAACACACGGATGCAGGACACACTGAGGTAAACAGAACAACACATTCCTGAGTGCTAGACACTTAAGTCTCTCTGTCTCTGTCCCAGTCTCTCTCTGGGTGCTAGACACTTAAGTCTCTCTGTCTCTGTCCCAGTCTCTCTCTGGGTGCTAGACACTTAAGTCTCTCTGTCTCTGTCCCAGTCTCTCCCTCTCTCTGTCTCTCTCTGTCCCAGTCTCTCTCTCCCTCTCTCTGTCTCAGAACAACTCTCTCCCTCTCCCAGTGCTAGACACTCTCTCTGCTCTCTGTCCCAGTCTCTCTCTGGGTGCTAGACACTTAAGTCTCTCTGTCTCTGTTCCAGTCTCTCTCTGGGTGCTAGACACTTAAGTCTCTCTGTCTCTGTCCCAGTCTCTCTCTCTCCCTCTCTCTGTCTCTCTCTCTGTCCCAGTCTCTCTCTCTCCCTCTCTCTGTCTCTGTCCCAGTCTCTCTCTCCCTCTCCCAGTCTCTCTCTCTCTCTCTCTCTCTCTGGGTGCTAGACACTTAAGTCTCTCTGTCCCAGTCTCTCTGCCTCTGTCCCAGTCTCTCTGTCTCTGTCCCAGTCTCTCTCTGGGTGCTAGACACTTAAGTCTCTCTGTCTCTGTTCCAGTCTCTCTCTGGGTGCTAGACACTTAAGTCTCTCTGTCTCTGTCCCAGTCTCTCTCTCTCCCTCTCTCTGTCTCTCTCTCTGTCCCAGTCTCTCTCTCTCCCTCTCTCTGTCTCTCTCTCTGTCCCAGTCTCTCTCTCTCCCTCTCTCTGTCTCTGTCCCAGTCTCTCTCTCCCTCTCCCAGTCTCTCTCTCTCTCTCTCTCTCTCTGGGTGCTAGACACTTAAGTCTCTCTGTCCCAGTCTCTCTGCCTCTGTCCCAGTCTCTCTGCCTCTGTCCCAGTCTCTCTGCCTCTGTCCCAGTCTCTCTGCCTCTGTCCCAGTCTCTCTGCCTCTGTCCCAGTCTCTCTGTCTCTGTCCCAGTCTCTCTGTCTCTGTCCCAGTCTCTCTGTCTCTGTCCCAGTCTCTCTGTCTCTGTCTCTGTCCCAGTCTCTCTGTCTCTGTCTCTGTCCCAGTCTCTCTGTCTCTGTCTCTGTCCCAGTCTCTCTCTCTGGGTGCTAGACACGTAAGTCTCTCTGTCTCTGTCTGTCTCACTCTACCAGTCTCTCTCTCTCCCTCCCTCTCCCTGTCTCTCTGTCTCTGTCCCAGTCTCTCTGGGTGCTAGACACTAAACAGTCTCTCTCTCTCTCTCTGGGTGCTAGACACTAAACAGTCTCTCTCTCTCTGGGTGCTAGACACTAAACAGTCTCTCTCTCTCTGGGTGCTAGACACTAAACAGTCTCTCTCTCTCTCTCTGGGTGCTAGACACTAAACAGTCTCTCTCTCTCTGGGTGCTAGACACTAAACAGTCTCTCTCTCTCTCTGGGTGCTAGACACTAAACAGTCTCTCTCTCTCTCTGGGTGCTAGACACTAAACAGTCTCTCTCTCTCTCTGGGTGCTAGACACTAAACAGTCTCTCTCTCTCTCTGGGTGCTAGACACTAAACAGTCTCTCTCTCTCTCTGGGTGCTAGACACTAAACAGTCTCTCTCTCTCTCTGGGTGCTAGACACTAAACAGTCTCTCTCTCTCTCTGGGTGCTAGACACTAAACAGTCTCTCTCTCTCTCTCTCTCTCTCTCTGGGTGCTAGACACTAAACAGTCTCTCTCTCTCTCTGGGTGCTAGACACTAAACAGTCTCTCTCTCTCTGGGTGCTAGACACTAAACAGTCTCTCTCTCTCTGGGTGCTAGACACTAAACAGTCTCTCTCTCTCTCTCTGGGTGCTAGACACTAAACAGTCTCTCTCTCTCTCTCTCTCTCTGGGTGCTAGACACTAAACAGTCTCTCTCTCTCTGGGTGCTAGACACTAAACAGTCTCTCTCTCTCTGGGTGCTAGACACTAAACAGTCTCTCTCTCTCTCTTTCTGTGTGTGTGCTAGACACTAAACATCCAACCTACAGAACGACATTACCCAGTGTGTGTTACACCCAGCTTTATTCTGAAATCGATTAAATAAAACAGGGTTTTTTTTGTTGTTGAAATGTTTGGAAATGTATAAAAAAAAACACAGAAATAGCTGTTTTACATAAGTATTCAGACCCTTTGCGATCAGACTCGAAATTGAACTCAGGTGCTTCCTGTTTCCATTGATCATCCTTGAGATGTTTCTACAACTTGATTGGAGTCCACCTGTGGTAAATTCAACTGATTGGACAGGATTTGGAAAGGCAAGATTGAACTCTGTGGCCTGAATGCCAAGCGTCATGTCTGGAGGAAACCTGGTACCATCCCTACGGTGAAGCATGGTGGTGGCAGCATCATGTCTGGAGGAAACCTGGCACCATCCCTACGGTGAAGCATGGTGGTGGCAGCATCATGTCTGGAGGAAACCTGGTACCATCCCTACGGTGAAGCATGGTGGTGGCAGCATCATGTCTGGAGGAAACCTGGCACCATCCCTACGGTGAAGCATGGTGGTGGCAGCATCATGTCTGGAGGAAACCTGGTACCATCCCTACGGTGAAGCATGGTGGTGGCAGCATCATGAAGCATGGTGGTGGCAGCATCATGTCTGGAGGAAACCTGGCACCATCCCTATGGTGAAGCATGGTGGTGGCAGCATCATGTCTGGAGGAAACCTGGTACCATCCCTACGGTGAAGCATGGTGGTGGCAGCATCATGTCTGGAGGAAACCTGGTACCATCCCTACGGTGAAGCATGGTGGTGGCAGCATCATGTCTGAGGAAACCTGGTACCATCCCTACGGTGAAGCATGGTGGTGGCAGCATCATGTCTGGAGGAAACCTGGTACCATCCCTACGGTGAAGCATGGTGGTGGCAGCATCATGTATGGAGGAAACCTGGTACCATCCCTACGGTGAAGCATGGTGGTGGCAGCATCATGTCTGGAGGAAACCTGGCACCAACGGTGAAGCATGGTGGTGGCAGCATCATGTCTGGAGGAAACCTGGCAACATCCCTACGGTGAAGCATGGTGGTGGCAGCATCATGTCTGGAGGAAACCTGGCACCATCCCTATGGTGAAGCATGGTGGTGGCAGCATCATGTCTGGAGGAAACCTGGCACCATCCCTATGGTGAAGCATGGTGGTGGCAGCATCATGCTGTGGGGATGTTTTCAGCGGCAGGGACTGGGAGACTAGTCAGGATCGAGGGAAAGATGAACGGAGCAAAGTACAGAGAGATCCTTGATGAAAACCTGTTCCAGAGCCCTCAGGATATCAGACTGGGGCGTAGCACACAGCCAAGACAACGCAGGAGTGGCTTCGGAACAAGTCTCTAAATGTCCATGAATGACTCAGCCAGAGTCCGGACTTTAACCTGTTCGAACATCTCTGGAGAGACTTGAGAATAGCCGTGCAGCGACGCACCCCATCCAACCTGACAGAGCTTGAGAGGATCTGCAGAGAAGAATGGGAGAAACTCCCCAAATACAGGTGTGCCAAGCTTGTAGGGTGAAACCCAAGATGACTCAAGGCTGTAATCGCTGCCAAAGGTGCTTCAACAAAGTACTGAGTAAAGGGTCTGAATACTACTGAGTGAAGGGTCTGAATACTACTGAGTAAAGGGTCTGAATACTACTGAGTAAAGGGTCTGAATACTACTGAGTGAAGGGTCTGAATACTACTGAGTAAAGGGTCTGAATACTACTGAGTAAAGGGTCTGAATACTACTGAGTAAAGGGTCTGAATACTACTGAGTAAAGGGTCTGAATACTACTGAGTAAAGGGTCTGAATACTACTGAGTAAAGGGTCTGAATACTACTGAGTAAAGGGTCTGAATACTACTGAGTAAAGGGTCTGAATACTACTGAGTAAAGGGTCTGAATACTACTGAGTGAAGGGTCTGAATACTACTGAGTAAAGGGTCTGAATACTACTGAGTAAAGGGTCTGAATACTACTGAGTAAAGGGTCTGAATACTACTGAGTAAAGGGTCTGAATACTACTGAGTAAAGGGTCTGAATACTACTGAGTAAAGGGTCTGAATACTACTGAGTGAAGGGTCTGAATACTACTGAGTGAAGGGTCTGAATACTACTGAGTAAAGGGTCTGAATACTACTGAGTAAAGGGTCTGAATACTACTGAGTAAAGGTCTGAATACTACTGAGTGAAGGGTCTGAATACTACTGAGTAAAGGGTCTGAATACTACTGAGTAAAGGGGAATACTACTGAGTAAAGGGTCTGAATACTACTGAGTAAAGGGTCTGAATACTACTGAGTAAAGGGTCTGAATACTACTGAGTAAAGGGTCTGAATACTACTGAGTAAAGGGTCTGAATACTACTGAGTAAAGGGTCTGAATACTACTGAGTAAAGGGTCTGAATACTTATGTAACTGTGATATTTCAGATATTTTTATTGATTATACATTTGCAAAAATTAAAATGTTTTTTCCTTCATCATTATGGGGTATTGTGATGTCATTATGGGGTATTGTGATGTCATTACGGGGTATTGTGATGTCATTACGGGGTATTGTGATGTCATTATGGGGTATTGTGATGTCATTATGGGGTATTGTGATGTCATTACGGAGTATTGTGTGTAGGTTGATGAGGGGGATTGAATCCATTTTAGAATAAGGCTGTAACGTAACAAGATGTGGAGAAGGAGTCTGAATACACTGTCCAGCCTACACAGATTAAGAGGAAATTCCACCACTTAGTTACATAGCAACCAACCCCATTCTAGGACACTAAAACCCTTCTGTTAAAGCTGAAATGATACCAACCCCATTCTAGGACACTAAAACTCCTTCTGTTACAGCTGAAATGATACCAACCCCATTCTAGGACACTAAAACTCCTTCTGTTACAGCTGAAATGATACCAACCCCATTCTAGGACACTAAACCCTTCTGTTACAGCTGAAATGATACCAACCCCATTCTAGGACACTAAACTCCTTCTGTTACAGCTGAAATGATACCAACCCCATTCTAGGACACTAAACCCCTTCTGTTACAGCTGAAATGATACCAACCCCATTCTAGGACACTAAAACTCCTTCTGTTACAGCTGAAATGATACCAACCCCATTCTAGGACACTAAACTCCTTCTGTTACAGCTGAAATGATACCAACCCCATTCTAGGACACTAAACTCCTTCTGTTACAGCTGAAATGATACCAACCCCATTCTAGGACACTAAAACCCCTTCTGTTACAGCTGAAATGATACCAACCCCATTCTAGGACACTAAAACTCCTTCTGTTACAGCTGAAATGATACCAACCCCATTCTAGGACACTAAACCCCTTCTGTTACAGCTGAAATGATACCAACCCCATTCTAGGACACTAAACTCCTTCTGTTACAGCTGAAATGATACCAACCCCATTCTAGGACACTAAAACTCCTTCTGTTACAGCTGAAATGATACCAACCCCATTCTAGGACACTAAAACCCCTTCTGTTACAGCTGAAATGATACCAACCCCATTCTAGGACACTAAAACTCCTTCTGTTACAGCTGAAATGATACCAACCCCATTCTAGGACACTAAACCCCTTCTGTTACAGCTGAAATGATACCGACACACTAAACCCCTTCTGTTACAGCTGAAATGATACCAACCCCATTCTAGGACACTAAACTCCCTTCTGTTACAGCTGAAATGATACCAACCCCATTCTAGGACACTAAAATTCTGTTACAGCTGAAATGATACCAACCCCATTCTAGGAACTAAAACTCCTTCTGTTACAGCTGAAATGATACCAACCCCATTCTAGGAACTAAAACCCCTTCACACTAAAACCCTTCTGTTACAGCTGAAATGATACCAACCCCATTCTAGGACACTAAACCCCTTCTGAAAAGCTGAAATGATACCAACCCCATTCTAGGACACTAAACCCCTTCTGTTACAGCTGAAATGATACCAACCCCATTCTAGGACACTAAAACCCTTCTGTTACAGCTGAAATGATACCAACCCCATTCTAGGACACTAAAACTCCTTCTGTTACAGCTGAAATGATACCGACCCCATTCTAGGACACCCCCTTCTGTTAAAGCTGAAATGATACCGACAACTAAACTCCTCTGTTACAGCTGAAATGATACCAACCCCATTCTAGGACACTAAACTCCTTCTGTTACAGCTGAAATGATACCAACCCCATTCTAGGACACTAAACCCTTCTGTTAAAGCTGAAATGACCCCTTCTGTTACAGCTGAAATGATACCAACCCCATTCTAGGACACTAAACCCCTTCTGTTACAGCTGAAATGATACCAACCCCATTCTAGGACACACTAAACCCCTTCTGTTACAGCTGAAATGACACACTAAACTCCTTCTGTTACAGCTGAAATGATACCAACCCCATTCTAGGACACTAAACCCTTCTGTTACAGCTGAAATGATACCAACCCCATTCTAGGACACTAAACCCTTCTGTTACAGCTGAAATGATACCAACCCCATTCTAGGACACTAAACCCCTTCTGTTAAAGCTGAAATGATACCAACCCCATTCTAGGACACACTAAACCCCTTCTGTTACAGCTGAAATGATACCAACCCCATTCTAGGACACTAAACCCCTTCTGTTAACAGCTGAAATGATACCAACCCCATTCTAGGACACTAAACCCCTTCTGTTAGCTGAAATGATACACTAGGTAAACCCCTTCTGTTAAAGCTGAAATGAGGACACCCCCTTCTGTGTAAACCCATTCTGTTACAGCTGTAAACCCCATTCTAGGACACTAAACCCCTTCTGTTACAGCTGAAATGATACCAACCCCATTCTAGGACACTAAACCCCTTCTGTTAAAGCTGAAATGATACCAACCCCATTCTAGGACACTAAAACCCCTTCTGTTACAGCTGAAATGATACCAACCCCATTCTAGGACACTAAACCCTTCTGTTACAGCTGAAATGATACCAACCCCATTCTAGGACACTAAACCCCTTCTGTTAAAGCTGAAATGATACCAACCCCATTCTAGGAGACACTAAACTCCTTCTGTTACAGCTGAAATGATACCAACCCCCCATTCTAGGACACTAAACCCCTTCTGTTACAGCTGAAATGATACCAACCCCATTCTAGGACACTAAAACTCCTTCTGTTAAAGCTGAAATGATACCAACCCCATTCTAGGACACTAAACCCCTTCTGTTACAGCTGAAATGATACCAACCCCATTCTAGGACACACTAAACCTCTTCGAGCTGAACATACACCTGGTGTGTTTGTTGGGGTTCGTTTCCTTGTTCCTTGTCAATCAATGGCTCATTGGTGAAATTAGCATTTAGACAATATCTTTAAGTAAATAATTTAATCATCATTTATAAACGCAATTGAAGACAACAGGAACATAACGCAACGTTTCCCAGTAAGTTCCAAAAATAGAAAAAGCTCTCAAGTTGCTTTTATTAAACCCGAAGTCCAGCCCTTGTGATGTCACTGCATACCTCATTACCTTCTACTCATCAGACCAAGCCCATGCATACACAGCTATATAAAGTTGACTTATAGTGGAATGTCTGACTCGTCTCTTATCTCTTACACTCCCCTGTAGAGTTCTGTCTTCACAGTGACACAGAGAGTTTCTTTATAAGAGGCAGAGAGACTGGAAAACAACAGTGCAACAATATTAAACCTCTATAATGAATATATATATATATATTGTTAATCTGTAGTCTAGGACCTTATAAATCCTCTGGGTCTTATAACCCTCCCCTTCTATTAATACAACATAAGCATAATCAATTATTCTAATAAATCAAACATTTGGTTCAGCCCCTATCATGACCCCTAGGTGAACCCTGACATGCTTCTGTACATTATTGTGTGTAACAGGAAGTGAATGTACAGTAGGTAGGTGTGTAACAGGAAGTGAATGTACAGTAGGTAGGGGTGTAACAGGAAGTGAATGTACAGTAGGTAGGTGTGTAACAGGAAGTGAATGTACAGTAGGTGTGTAACAGGAAGTGTGTATTACCTGGAACTTTGTCAACGGAGGCGAACACAGATCTCTGTGCGGTGGGGTCGTTGGGCTCCGACGCGATTGGTCTCGGAAAGGGAGTTGACCTCCGGCAGCAGTGTTTCCTGTGTCTGGCTCTCCCAGAACCTCTGACGAACTGGGCTGGACAGGAAGGTCTCTAACGCTAGAACACATAGAGATCCTAGAGAGGGAGGTGTGTCCTCTGAGTGGCTTTCTCTCTCTCTCTCTCTCTCTCTCCTGGTGTGTCTCCCTGTCTCTCTCTCTCCTCTGTGTGTCTCTCCTGTCTCCTCTATCCTCTCTGTGTCTCTCTCCACCTGCTCCCCTGTCTCTCTCTCTCTATGCTATGTCTCCTGTCTCTCTCTCCACCTGTCTATCTTCTCTCTCTCCCCCTCCACCTGCTATCCTCTGTCTCTCTCTCTCTACCTGCTATCCTCTGTGTCTCTCTCCTCTCTACCTGCTATCCTCTGTCTCTCTCTCTCTCTCTACCTGCTATCCTCTGTGTCTCTCTCCTCTACCTGCTATCCTCTGTGTCTCTCTCTCTCTCTACCTGCTATCCTCTGTGTCTCTCTCTCTCTCTACCTGCTATCCTCTGTGTCTCTCTCTCTCTACCTGCTATCCTCTGTGTCTCTCTCTCTCTACCTGCTATCCTCTGTGTCTCTCTCTCTACCTGCTATCCTCTGTGTCTCTCTCTCTCTACCTGCTATCCTCTGTGTCTCTCTCTCTACCTGCTATCCTCTGTGTCTCTCTCTCTACCTGCTATCCTCTGTGTCTCTCTCTACCTGCTATCCTCTGTGTCTCTCTCTCTACCTGCTATCCTCTGTGTCTCTCTCCCTACCTGCTATCCTCTGTGTCTCTCTCTACCTGCTATCCTCTGTGTCTCTCTCTCTACCTGCTATCCTCTGTGTCTCTCTCTCTACCTGCTATCCTCTGTGTCTCTCTCTCTACCTGCTATCCTCTGTGTCTCTCTCCCTACCTGCTATCCTCTGTGTCTCTCTCTCTACCTGCTATCCTCTGTGTCTCTCTCTCTACCTGCTATCCTCTGTGTCTCTCTCTCTACCTGCTATCCTCTGTGTCTCTCTCTCTACCTGCTATCCTCTGTGTCTCTCTCTCTACCTGCTATCCCTGTGTCTCTCTCTCTACCTGCTATCCTCTGTGTCTCTCTCTCTACCTGCTATCCTCTGTGTCTCTCTCTCTACCTGCTATCCTCTGTGTCTCTCTCTCTACCTGCTATCCTCTGTGTCTCTCTCTCTACCTGCTATCCTCTGTGTCTCTCTCTACCTGCTATCCTCTGTGTCTCTCTCTCTACCTGCTCCTCTGTGTCTCTCTCTCTACCTGCTATCCTCTGTGTCTCTCTCTTTACCTGCTATCCTCTGTGTCTCTCTCCCTACCTGCTATCCTCTGTGTCTCTCTCTCTACCTGCTATCCTCTGTGTCTCTCTCTCTCTACCTGCTATCCTCTGTGTCTCTCTCTACCTGCTATCCTCTGTGTCTCTCTCTCTACCTGCTATCCTCTGTCTCTCTCTCTCTACCTGCTACCTGCTATCCTACCTGTGTCTCTCTCTCTACCTGCTATCCTCTGTGTCTCTCTCTCTACCTGCTATCCTCTGCTGTCTCTCTCTCTACCTGCTATCCTCTGTGTCTCTCTCTCTACCTGCTATCCTCTGTGTCTCTCTCTCTACCTGCTATCCTCTGTGTCTCTCTCTCTACCTGCTATCCTCTGTGTCTCTCTCTCTACCTGCTATCCTCTCTCTCTACCTGCTATCTCTCTCTCTACCTGCTATCCTCTGTCTCTCTCTCTCTACCTGCTATCCTCTGTGTCTCTCTCTACCTGCTATCCTCTGTGTCTCTCTCTCTACCTGCTATCCTCTGTGTCTCTCTCTCTACCTGCTATCCTCTGTGTCTCTCTCTACCTGCTATCCTCTGTGTCTCTCTCTACCTGCTATCCTCTGTGTCTCTCTCTCTACCTGCTATCCTCTGTGTCTCTCTCTCTCTACCTGCTATCCTCTGTGTCTCTCTCTACCTGCTATCCTCTGTGTCTCTCTCTCTACCTGCTATCCTCCTCTCTCTCTCTCTACCTGCTATCCTCTCTCTCTCTCTCTACCTGCTATCCTCTGTGTCTCTCTCTTCTACCTGCTATCCTCTGTGTCTCTCTCTACCTGCTATCCTCTGTGTCTCTCTCTACCTGCTATCCTCTGTGTCTCTCTCTCTACCTGCTATCCTCTGTGTCTCTCTCTACCTGCTATCCTCTGTGTCTCTCTCTCTACCTGCTATCCTCTGTGTCTCTCTCTCTACCTGCTATCCTCTGTGTCTCTCTCTCTACCTGCTATCTCTCTCTCTCTCTACCTGCTATCCTCTCTCTCTCTCTACCTGCTATCCTCTGTGTCTCTCTCTCTACCTGCTATCCTCTGTGTCTCTCTCTCTACCTGCTATCCTCTGTGTCTCTCTCTACCTCTACCTGCTGTCCTCTCTACCTGCTATCTCTCTCTACCTGCTATCCTGCTATCCTCTCTCTCTCTACCTGCTATCCTCTGTGTCTCTCTCTCTACCTGCTATCCTCTGTGTCTACCTCTCTCTCTCTCTACCTGCTATCCTCTGTGTCTCTCTCTCTACCTGCTATCCTGTGTCTCTCTCTCTGTATCCTCTGTGTCTCTCTCTCTACCTGCTATCCTCTGTGTCTCTCTCTACCTGCTATCTCTGTCTCTCTCTCTACCTGCTATCCTCTGTCTCTCTCTCTACCTGCTATCCTCTGTGTCTCTCTCTACCTGCTATCCTCTGTGTCTCTCTCTCTACCTGCTATCCTCTGTCTCTCTCTCTACCTGCTATCCTCTGTGTCTCTCTCTCTACCTGCTATCCTCTGTGTCCTCTCTACCTGCTATCCTCTGTGTCTTCATACGTCTGGCCTGTATCCTGCCCTTGGCTATCGTTGTCTCTCTCTGACCTGCAGCCTCTCTCTCGAATATGCTCCTGTCCTCTGCCTCTCAGGATGGGGAGGGGCTTGGCTGTGGGGGTTGGACGGGTTTTTGTGGATGATAATGTTTAATCCTCTGCTGTCTCCTCTACCCCAGACACCTGCATGTCCTGCCCTTGGGGGGAAAGATGAGCGAGAGAGAGAGACGGCGTTACAGTCTTGTAATGCCAGGTGCAATGGAGGAGAGAGAGAGAGAGAGATAGTTAAAACACTGTATATATATAATACACCTGCATATATATATAATATGCTTGTTTATTTTATCTTTTGTACTTTAACCATTTGTACATTGTTACAACACATAGTTACAATATATACTATATATATATATATATATATAATATGACATATGTAATGTCTTTATTGTTTTGAAACTTCTGTATGTGTAATGTTTACTGTTCATTTTGATTGTTTTTCACTTCATATATTATCTACCTCACTTGCTTTGGCAATGTTAACAAATGTTTTCCCATGCCAATAAAGCCCTTGAATTGAATTGAGAGACATAACGGGGAGGGAGGGGGAGAGAGAGACGAGGAAGGAGGGAGAGAGAGACGAGGGGAGGGAGGAGAGAGAGGCGAGGAGGAGGGAGAGAGGCGAGGGAGGAGGAGGGGAGAGAGCGAGGGGAGGAGGAGGAGGAGGGACGAGGGAGGGAGGGAGAGACGAGGAAGAGGGAGGAGAGAGACGGGAGGGAGGGAGAGACGGGAGGAGGAGAGAGAGAGACGGGAGGGAGGGAAGAGAGAGAGAGGGGAGAGGGGAGAGGAGGGAGAGCGGGGAGGGATGGAGAGAGAGACGAGGGAGGGAGGAGAGAGAGGGGAGACGGAGGGAGAGAGAGACGAGGGAGGATGGGAGAGAGAGACGGGGAGGAGGAGAGAGACGAAGGGGAGGGAGGGAGGAGATGGGGAGGGAGGGAGAGAGAGACGGGAGAGGAGGAGAGGAGGGAGACGGGGGGGAGGGAGAGAGAGAGGGGAGGGAGGAGAGAGAGAGAGACGGGGAGGGAGAGAGAGAGGAGGGAGGCGAGGAGGAGAGGGAGGGGAGAGAGAGGAGAGGAGGAGGAGAGAGAGGGAGGAGAAGAGAGGGAGGGGAGGGGAGGGAGAGGAGATGAGGCGGGGAGAGGGAGAGAGAGATCTTAGGGGAGGAGAGAGAGAGAGGGAGAGAGAGGAAGAGAGGAGAGGAGGAGGGAGAGAGGAGGCGGGGAAGGATATAGAGAGGGGAGTATAGGGAGAGAGAGAGAGAGGAGAGGAGATAGACGATCTTAGGGAGGAGAGAGAGAGACGATGGAGGGAGAGAGAGAGAGACGGGGAGGGGAGGAGAGAGACGGGAGGAGAGAGAGACGGGGAGGGAGAGAGAGACGGGGAGGAGGGAGAGAGAGAGAGGGAGGAGAGAGAGAGAGGAAGGAGGGAGGGACGGGAGGGGAGAGACGGGGAGGGGAGGGAGAGAGAGAGAGGAGGAGAGGGAGAGAGAGACGGGAGGAGGGAGAGAGACGGAGGAGGGAGAGAGAGCCGGGGAGGGAGGGAGAGAGACGAGGGAGGGAGGGAGAGAGAGACGGGGAGGGAGAGAGAGAGAGACGGGAGGGAGAGAGAGAGAGATGGAGGAGGGAGGAGGGAGAGAGGGGAGGGGGGGAGAGAGACGGGGAGGGAGAGAGAGACGGGGAGGGAGGGAGAGAGAGACGGGGAGGGAGGAGAGGCGGGGGAGGAGGGAGAGAGAGAGACGGGGAGGGAGGGGAGAGAGAGATGGGGAGGAGGAGAGAGAGAGAGGGAGAGGAGAGAACAGAGTAGGGAGACAGACCAGGGAGGGAGAGAGAGACGTTTAGGGAGGGGGATCTGGAAGGGCCAGGAAGTTGAGCCTGGAGGGGACCACCATACAGGCTATCAGATCACTGTTATCTACAGAGAGAGACCACAACACAACCATACAGGATCAGATCACTGTTATGGGGAGGGAGACAGAGATGGGGAGGGGAGGGAGAGATCACTGTTACGGGGAGGGAGGGAGATCAGATCAGGAGACAGAGAGATGGGGAGGGGGAGAGATCAGTTATCTACAGGGAGAGACCAGAACACAACCACACAGTCTTACCTGTAACAGACCAGCGAACTTGACCACTCCCCAGCCCAAACGTTTATTTCAGGTTCAACCAGACTCATCTGGTAAACATCCACCACAACACAACCATTAGGCTATCAGATCACTGTTATCTACAGAGAGACCACAACACAACCATACAGGCTATCAGATCACTGTTATCTACAGAGAAAGAGAGACCACAACACAACCACACAGGCTATCAGATCACTGTTATCTACAGAGAGAGAGAGACCACAACACAAACCATACAGGCTATCAGATCAACTGTTATCTACAGAGAGAGAGAGAGACCACAACACAACCACACAGGCTATCAGATCACTGTTATCTACAGAGACCACAACACAACCATACAGGCTATCAGATCACTGTTATCTACAGAGAGACCACAACACAACCACAAAGGCTATCAGATCACTGTTATCTACAGAGAGACCACAACACAACCACACAGGCTATCAGATCACTGTTATCTACAGAGAGACCACAACACAACCACACAGGCTATCAGATCACTGTTATCTACAGAGAGACACACAACACAACCACACAGGCTATCAGATCACTGTTATCTACAGAGAGACCACAACACAACCACACAGGCTATCAGATCACTGTTATCTACAGAGAGAGAGAGACCACAACACAACCACACAGGCTATCAGATCACTGTTATCTACAGAGAGACCACAACACAACCATACAGGCTATCAGATCACTGTTATCTACAGAGAGACCACAACACAACCACACAGGCTATCAGATCACTGTTATCTACAGAGAGAGAGAGACCACAACACAAACCATACAGGCTATCAGATCACTGTTATCTACAGAGAGAAACAGAGAGACCACAACACAACCACACAGGCTATCAGATCACTGTTCAGACCACAACACAACCACAGGCTATCAGTTATCTACAGAGAGAGAGAGAAAGACAACACAACCATACAGGCTATCAGACTAGAGAGACCACAACACAACCACACAGGAGAGCTATCTACAGAGAGAGAGACCACAACAACCACGTCCAACATAACCACAACGTTCTCACTAGGACTGTGATTACGTAGCTTGTCCCGCTGCATTATAATGAACGCACAGACAGGAAGTCTCTTTCTGGATCAGGAAGTCTGCTAAATGACACAACACGTCTGACTCACCAACCTTACAGACTAATCAGGATAATGTTTCCGAACAAAAACACATAAAACAACCACGTATCTGCTAAATGAGGAGTATTAATCCACCACGTTAGACAGTAGAGACTAATATTATAATGAGGAGTATTAATCCACCACGTTAGACAGTAGAGACTAATAATATTACGTTAGACAGTAGAGGAGTATTAATCCACCACGTTAGACAGTAGAGACTAATATTATAATGAGGAGTATTAATCCACCACCACGTTCCACCACAGACAGTAGAGACTAATATTATAATGAGGAGTATTAATCCACCACGTTAGACAGTAGAGACTAATATTATAATGAGGAGTATCAATCCACCACGTTAGACAGTAGAGACTATTATATTATAATGAGTAGAGTATAATGAGGAGTATTAATCCACCACGTTAGACAGTAGAGACTAATATTATAATGAGGAGTATTAATCCACCAGACAGTAGAGACTAATATTATAATGAGTATTAATCCACCACACAGACTAGACTAATATTATAATATTACGTTAATGAGGAGTATTAATCCACCACGTTAGACAGTAGAGACTAATATTATAATGAGGAGTATTAATCCACCACGTTAGACAGTAGAGACTAATATATTATTAATCCACCACGTTAGACAGTAGAGACTAATATTATAATTTATCAATCCACCACGTTAGACAGTAGAGACTAATATTATAATGAGGAGTATTAATCCACCACGTTAGACAGTAGAGACTAATATTATAATGAGGAGTATTAATCCACCACGTTAGACAGTAGAGACTAATATTATAATGAGGAGTATTAATCCACCACGTTAGACAGTAGAGACTAATATTATAATGAGGAGTATTAATCCACCACGTTAGACAGTAGAGACTAATATTATAATGAGGAGTATTAATCCACCACGTTAGACAGTAGAGACTAATATTATAATGAGGAGTATTAATCCACCACGTTAGACAGTAGAGACTAATATTATAATGAGGAGTATTAATCCACCACGTTAGACAGTAGAGACTAATATTATAATGAGGAGTATTAATCCACCACGTTAGACAGTAGAGACTAATATTATAATGAGGAGTATTAATCCACCACGTTAGACAGTAGAGACTAATATTATAATTAGACAGAGAGAGTATTAATCCACCACGTTAGACAGTAGAGACTAATATTATAAATGTTAGACAGTAGAGTATTAATCCACCACGTTAGACAGTAGAGACTAATATTATAATGAGGAGTATTAATCCACCAGTAGAGACGTTGAGTATTAATCCACCACATTAGACAGTAGAGACTAATATTATAATGAGGAGTATTAATCCACCACGTTAGACAGTAGAGACTAATATTATAATGAGGAGTATTAATCCACCACGTTAGACAGTAGAGACAGTATTAATCCACGTTAGAGACAGAGACTAATATTATAATGAGGAGTATTAATCCACCACGTTAGACAGTAGAGACTAATATTATAATGAGGAGTATTAATCCACCACGTTAGACAGTAGAGACTAATATTATAATGAGGAGTATTAATCCACCACGTTAGACAGTAGAGACTAATATTATAATGAGGAGTTATTAATCGTTAGACAGTAGAGACTAATATTATAATGAGGAGTATTAACCACGTTAGACAGTAGAGACTAATATTATAATGAGGAGTATTAATCCACCACACGTTAGACAGTAGAGACAATATTATAATGAGGAGTATTAATCCACCACGTTAGACAGTAGAGACTAATATTATAATGAGGAGTATTAATCCACCACGTTAGACAGTAGAGACTAATATTATAATGAGGAGTATTAATCCACCCACGTTAGACAGTAGAGACTAATATTATAATGAGGAGTATTAATCCACCACGTTAGACAGTAGAGACTAATATTATAATGAGGAGTATTAATCCACCACGTTAGACAGTAGAGACTAATATTAATATAATCCACCACGTTAGACAGTAGAGACTAATATTATAATGAGGAATTAATCCACCACGTTAGACAGTAGAGACTAATATTATAATGAGGAGTATTAATCCACCACGTTAGACAGTAGAGACTAATATTATAATGAGGAGTATTAATAGACAGTAGAGACTAATATTATAATGAGGAGTATTAATCCACCACGTTAGACAGTAGAGACTAATATTATAATGAGTATTAATAGACAGTAGAGACTAATATTATAATGAGGAGTATTAATCCACCACGTTAGACAGTAGAGAATATTATAATGAGTATTAATCCACCACGTTAGACAGTAGAGACTAATATTATAATGAGGAGTATTAATCCACCACGTTAGACAGTAGAGACTAATATTATAATGAGGAGTATTAATCCACCACGTTAGACAGTAGAGACTAATATTATAATGAGGAGTATTAATCCACCACGTTAGACAGTAGAGACTATATTATAATATAATAGACAGTAGAGACTAATATTATAATGAGTATTAATCCACCACGTTAGACAGTAGAGACTAATATTATAATGAGGAGTATTAAATCCACCACAGTAGAGACTAATATTATAATAGACAGTAGAGACTAATATTATAATGAGGAGTATTAATCCACCACGTTAGACAGTAGAGACTAATATTATAATGAGGAGTATTAATCCACCACGTTAGACAGTAGAGACTAATATTATAATGAGGAGTATTAATCCACCACGTTAGACAGTAGAGACTAATATTATAATGAGGAGTATTAATCCACGTTTAGACAGTAGAGACTAATATTATAAGAGACTAACGTTAGACAGTAGAGACTAATATTATAATGAGGAGTATTAATCCACCACGTTAGACAGTAGAGACTAATATTATAATGAGGAGTATTAATCCACCACGTTAGACAGTAGAGACTAATATTATAATGAGGAGTATTAATCCACCACGTTAGACAGTAGAGACTAATATTATAATGAGGAGTATTAATCCACCACGTTAGACAGTAGAGACTAATATTATAATGAGGAGTATTAATCCACCACGTTAGACACTAATATAATGAGGAGTATTAATCCACCACGTTAGACAGTAGAGACTAATATTATAATGAGGAGTATTAATCCACCACGTTAGACAGTAGAGACGTAATCCACCACATAGACAGTAGAGACTAATATTATAATGAGGAGTATTAATCCACCACGTTAGACAGTAGAGACTAATATTATAATGAGGAGTATTAATCCACCACGTTAGACAGTAGAGACTAATATTATAATGAGGAGTATTAATCCACCACGTTAGACAGTAGAGACTAATATTATAATGAGGAGTATTATAGACAGTAGAGACTAATATTATAATGAGGAGTATTAATCCACCACGTTAGACAGTAGAGACTAATATTATAATGAGGAGTATTAATCCACCACGTAGACAGTAGAGACAGTAGAGACTAGAATATTATAATGAGGAGTATTAATCCACCACGTTAGACAGTAGAGACTAATATTATAATGAGGAGTATTAATCCACCACGTTAGACAGTAGAGACTAATATTATAATGAGGAGTATTAATCCACCACGTTAGACAGTAGAGACTAATATTATAATGAGGAGTATTAACCACCACGTTAGACAGTAGAGACTAATATTATAATGAGTATTATTAATCCACCACGTTAGACAGTAGAGACTAATATTATAATGAGGAGTATTAATCCACCACGTTAGACAGTAGAGACTAATATTATAATGAGGAGTATTAATCCACCACGTTAGACAGTAGAGACTAATATTATAATGAGGAGTATTAATCCACCACGTTAGACAGTAGAGACTAATATTATAATGAGGAGTATTAATCCACCACGTTAGACAGTAGAGACTAATATTATAATGAGGAGTATTAATCCACCACGTTAGACAGTAGAGACTAATATTATAATGAGGAGTATTAATCCACCACGTAGAGACTAATATTATAATAGACAATCCACCAGACTAGACAGAGACTAATATAATGAGGAGTATTAATCCACCACGTTAGACAGTAGAGACTAATATTATAATGAGGAGTATTAATCCACCACGTTAGACAGTAGAGACTAATATTATAATGAGGAGTATTAAGACAGACAGTAATATTATAATGAGGAGTATTAATCCACCACGTTAGACAGTAGAGACTAATATTATAATGAGGAGTATTAATCCACCACGTTAGACAGTAGAGACTAATATTATAATGAGGAGTATTAGACAGTAGAGACTAATATTATAATGAGGAGTATTAATCCACGTTAGACAGTAGAGACTAATATTATAATGAGGAGTATTAATCCACCACGTTAGACAGTAGAGACTAATATTATAATGAGGAGTATTAATCCACCACGTTAGACAGTAGAGACTAATATTATAATGAGGAGTATTAATCCACCACGTTAGACAGTAGAGACTAATATTATAATGAGGAGTATTAATCCACCACGTTAGACAGTAGAGACTAATATTATAATGAGGAGTATAATATAAGTGAGGAGTATTAATCCACCACGTTAGACAGTAGAGACTAATATTATAATGAGGAGTATTAATCCACCACGTTAGACAGTAGAGACTAATATTATAATGAGGAGTATTAATCCACCACGTTAGACAGTAGAGACAGTAGAGACTAATATTATAATGAGGAGTATTAATCCACCACGTTAGACAGTAGAGACTAATATTATAATGAGGAGTATTAATCCACCACGTTAGACAGTAGAGACATGAGTTAATCCAGTAGAGACAGTCTTTATAATAATTAATAAAATATAATTAATATAATTTATACTTATTTGCAAATAAATTCATAAAAATCTTACAATGTGATTTTCTGGATTTGTTTTCTCATTTTGTCTGTCATAGTTGAAGTGTACCTATGATGAAAATTACAGGCCTCTCTCATCTTTTTAAGTGGGAGAACTTGCATTAATCCAATTGGTGGCTGACTAAATCCTTTTTTACCCCATTGTAACGTGACGTCATTGACGAGGTCTGAGAAATAATCCGTATTTTATATAAAATGTCATTAAATGATTAAGCCGTGACATGTCGTTGACAGAGATAACTGAGGAACGAGGTTCCAGACTGACCTTTAGCCGACACAGCCCTATAAAATGTGATATGTCGTTGTCAGAGATAACTGAGGAACGAGGTTCCAGACTGACCTTTAGCCGACACAGCCCTGTGGCGTGACATGTCGTTGTCAGAGATAACTGAGGAACGAGGTTCCAGACTGACCTTTAGCCGACACAGCCCTGTGGCGTGATATGTCGTTGTCAGAGATAACTGAGAACGAGGTTCCACACTGACCTTTAGCCGTCACAGCCCTGTGGCGTGTGGTTGGAAATCACCTGTTTATACTTGGCTATCTACTTTCCCTTCCTCATCAATAAAACAATGAGATCAACCTCACTATCAGATAGAGACTTAATTAACCATCCCTCCTCCTGGTCTCTATCAGATAGAGACTTAATCAACCATCCCTCCCCCAGGTCTCTATCAGATAGAGACTTAATCAACCATCCCTCCCCCAGGTCTCTATCAGATAGAGACTTAGGCTCCAACTCATCCCTCCCCACAGGTCTCTATCAGATAGAGACTTAATTAACCATCCCTCCCCACAGGTCTCTATCAGATAGAGACTTAATTAACCATCCCTCCCCCAGGTCTCTATCAGATAGAGACTTAATTAACCATCCCTCCCCCAGGTCTCTATCAGATAGACTTAATAAACCATCCCTCCCCCAGGTCTCTCTCTGTATCAGAAGGGAAGTGATCAGTGTTCATCTCATTTCACACAACACACACACACACACACACACACACACACACACACACACACACACACACACCTCTGCTCTAAAAGTGTATCAGAGTTGAGTCAGATGTTTCCACTGTGGGCCTGAACCCCTTCTGTCTGTTCCAAGAATATTACTGTAACAAACACACACAGACTTACTGAGGTGTAGAACACGGTCAGTCTCAATGAGGTATAGAACACGGTCAGTCTCAATGAGGTGTAGAACACGGTCAGTCTCAATGAGGTGTAGAACACGGTCAGTCTCAATGAGGTGTAGAACACGGTCAGTCTCAATGAGGTGTAGAACCCGGTCAGTCTCAATGAGGTGTAGAACACGGTCAGTCTCAATGAGGTGTAGAACACGGTCAGTCTCAATGAGGTGTAGAACACGGTCAGTCTCAATGAGGTGTAGAACACGGTCAGTCTCAATGAGGTGTAGAACACGGTCAGTCTCAATGAGGTGTAGAACACGGTCAGTCTCGACGAGGTTGTAGAACACGGTCAGTCTCAATGAGGTGTAGAACACGGTCAGTCTCAATGAGGTGTAGAACACGGTCAGTCTCAATGAGGTGTAGAACACGGTCAGTCTCAATGAGGTGTAGAACACGGTCAGTCTCAATGAGGTGTAGAACACGGTCAGTCTCAATGAGGTGTAGAACACGGTCAGTCTCAATGAGGTGTAGAACACGGTCAGTCTCGACGAGTTGTAGAACACGGTCAGTCTCAATGAGGTGTAGAACACGGTCAGTCTCAATGAGGTGTAGAACACGGTCAGTCTCAATGAGGTGTAGAACACGGTCAGTCTCAATGAGGTGTAGAACACGGCCAGTCTCGATGAGGTGTAGAACCCGGTCAGTCTCAATGAGGTGTAGGACCCGGTCAGTCTCAATGAGGTGTAGGACCCGGTCAGTCTCGATGAGGTGTAGAACACGGTCAGTCTCAATGAGGTGTAGAACCCGGTCAGTCTCAATGAGGTGTAGAACCCGGTCAGTCTCAATGAGGTGTAGAACCCGGTCAGTCTCAATGAGGTGTAGAACCCGGTCAGTCTCAATGAGGTGTAGAACCCGGTCAGTCTCAATGAGGTGTAGAACCCGGTCAGTCTCAATGAGGTGTAGAACACGGTCAGTCTCAATGAGGTGTAGAACCCGGTCAGTCTCAATGAGGTGTAGAACCCGGTCAGTCTCAATGAGGTGTAGAACCCGGTCAGTCTCAATGAGGTGTAGAACACGGTCAGTCTCAATGAGGTCTAGAACCCGGTCAGTCTCAATGAGGTCCAGAACCCGGTCAGTCTTGAGGTCTAGAACACAGTCAGTCTTGAGGTCTAGAACACAGTCAGTCTTGATGAGGTCAAGAGCATGGTCAGTCAGAACACACACACACACACACACACACACACAGTCTTACTTAGGTCCAGAACATCGTCGGTCTTGATGAGGTCTTCAGAGCGAGTGAGAGGAAGCTGCGTCTCTGGTTCTCCCTGCAGCTGAAGAGATAGTGATCTCAGCATGAAGAACACACGGATGGCCTGCAGAGGGAGAACAACACCGGTCACCAACATACGACACACAGAGTGGCTGGTTCAGTGTGTCTCACTTGGTACAGAACATCCCTCCCCAGGTCAGTAGGTGGTACAGAACATCCCTCCCCAGGTCAGTAGGTGGTACAGAACATCCCTCCCCAGGTCAGTAGGTGGTACAGAACATCCCTCCCCAGGTCAGTAGGTGGTACAGAACATCCCTCCCCAGGTCAGTAGGTGGTACAGAACATCCCTCCCCAGGTCAGTAGGTGTGTCTCAGTGTGTGTGTCTCAGTGTGTGTGTGTGTGTTACCCGTCTGGTCTTCTCTACTCCTCCACAGGGCAGTAGGTGTGTCTCAGTGTGTGTGTGTGTGTGTTACCCGCCTGGTCTTCTCTACTCCTCCACAGGGCAGTAGGTGTGTCTCAGTGTGTGTGTGTGTTACCCGTCTGGTCTTCTCTACTCCTCCACAGGGCAGTCTCTTAACGAAGTCTATTCCAGTCAGAGGAGTACCAGTAGGAGGAAGTAGAACGGACGCGTCCATCATGAGGTACTCCACGTTCAGGGGCTTACTCTGGAGAGACATTACATACATTATCAGGGGCTTACTCTGGAGACACATTACATACATTATCAGGTACTCCACGTTCAGGGGCTTACTCTGGAGACACATTAAATACATTATCAGGGCTTACTCTGGAGACACATTACATACATTATCAGGTACTCCACGTTCAGGGCTTACTCTGGAGACACATTAAATACATTATCAGGGCTTACTCTGGAGACACATTAAATACATTATCAGGGGCTTACTCTGGAGACACATTATCAGGTACTCCACGTTCAGGGGCTTACTCTGGAGACACATTAAATACATTATCAGGTACTCCACGTTCAGGGCTTACTCTGGAGACACATTAAATACATTATCAGGGCTTACTCTGGAGACACATTAAATACATTATCAGGGGCTTACTCTGGAGACACATTACATACATTATCAGGGGCTTACTCTGGAGACACATTAAATACATTATCAGGGGCTTACTCTGGAGACACATCAAATACATTATCAGGGGCTTACTCTGAAGAGACATTAAATACATTATCAGGGGCTTACTCTGGAGACACATTAAATACATTATCAGGGCTTACTCTGGAGACACATTACATACATTATCAGGGGCTTACTCTGGAGAGACAGTAAATACATGATCAGGGCTTACTCTGAAGAGACATTAAATACATTATCAGGGGCTTACTCTGGAGACACATTAATACATTATCAGGTACCCCACGTTCAGGGGGCTTACTCTGGAGACACATTAAATACATTATCAGGTACCCCACGTCCAGGGGGTTACTCTAAGTAAACCTTTGCTTAACTTTATTGGGATAGGGGGCAGT
>NW_024609126.1:100000-111516 GCF_018296145.1 Oncorhynchus tshawytscha
AACATGGTGACTAGACTCCTCTTTAAATCATCTGAAACATGGTGACTAGACTCCTCTTTAAATCATCTGAAACATGGTGACTCCTCTTTACGAGACTCCTCTTTAAATCATCTGAAACATGGCGACTAGACTCCTCTTTACTAGACTCCTCTTTAAATCATCTGAAACATGGTGACTAGACTCCTCTTTACTAGACCTCCTCTTTAAATCATCTGATAACATGGTGACTAGACTCCTCTTTACTAAACTCCTCTTTAAATCATCTGAAACATGGTGACTAGACTCCTCTTTAAATCATCTGAAACATGGTGACTAGACTCCTCTTTACTAGACTCCTCTTTAAATCATCTGAAACATGGTGACTAGACTCCTCTTTACTAGACTCCTCTTTAAATCATCTGAAACATGGTGACTCCTCTTTAAATCATCTGAAACATGGTGACTAGACTCCTCTTTACTAGACTCCTCTTTAAATCATCTGAAACATGGGGACTCTTCTTAAAATCATCTGAAACATGGTGACTAGACTCCTCTTTAAATCATCTGAAACATGGTGACTAGACTCCTCTTTACGAGACTCCTCTTTAAATCATCTGAAACATGGTGACTAGACTCCTCTTTAAATCATCTGAAACATGGTGACTAGACTCCTCTTTAAATCATCTGAAACATGGTGACTCCTCTTTACGAGACTCCTCTTTAAATCATCTGAAACATGGTGACTAGACTCCTCTTTACTAGACTCCACCTTAAATCATCTGAAAGATGGTGACTAGACTCCTCTTTAAATCATCTGAAACATGGTGACTAGACTCCTCTTTAAATCATCTGAAACATGGTGACTAGACTCCTCTTTACTAGACTCCTCTTTAAATCATCTGAAACATGGTGACTAGACTCCTCTTTAAATCATCTGAAACATGGTGACTAGACTCCTCTTTAAATCATCTGAAACATGGTGACTAGACTCCTCTTTAAATCATCTGAAACATGGTGACTAGACTCCTCTTTAAATCATCTGAAACATGGTGACTAGACTCCTCTTTACTAGACTCCTCTTTAAATCATCTGAAACATGGTGACTAGACTCCTCTTTAAATCATCTGAAACATGGTGACTAGACCCCTCTTTAAATGTCTCTAACCACTAGGCTACCTGCCTCTAACCACTAGGCTACCTGCCTCTAACCACTAGGCTACCTGCCACCCCTCACTAGACTACCTGTCTCTAACCACTAGGCTACCTGCCTCTAACCACTAGACTACCTGCCTCTAACCACTAGGCTACCTGCCTCTAACCACTAGGCTACCTGCCTCTAACCACTAGGCTACCTGCCTCTAACCACTAGGCTACCTGCCTCTAACCACTGAAACAGGCTACCTGCCTCTAACCACTAGGCTACCTGCCTCTAACCACTAGGCTACCTGCCTCTAACCACTAGGCTACTTGCCTCTAACCACTAGGCTACCTGCCTCTAACCACTAGGCTACCTGCCTCTAACCACTAGGCTACCTGCCTCTAACCACTAGGCTACTTGCCTCTAACCACTAGGCTACTTGCCTCTAACCACTAGGCTACTTGCCTCTAACCACTAGACTACCTGCCTCTAACCACTAGGCTACCTGCCTCTAACCACTAGGCTACTTGCCTCTAACCACTAGGCTACTTGCCTCTAACCACTAGACTACCTGCCTCTAACCACTAGACTACCTGCCTCTAACCACTAGGCTACCTGCCTCTAACCACTAGGCTACCTGCCTCTAACCACTAGGCTACCTGCCTCTAACCACTAGGCTACCTGCCTCTAACCACTAGGCTACCTGCCTCTAACCACTAGGCTACCTGCCTCTAACCACTAGGCTACCTGCCTCTAACCACTAGGCTACCTGCCTCTAACCACTAGGCTACCTGCCTCTAACCACTAGGCTACCTGCCTCTAACCACTAGGCTACCTGTCTCTAACCACTAGACTACCTGCCTCTAACCACTAGGCTACCTGTCTCTAACCACTAGACTACCTGCCTCTAACCACTAGGCTACCTGTCTCTAACCACTAGACTACCTGCCACCCCTCACTAGACTACCTGCCTCTAACCACTAGACTACCTGTCTCTAACCACTAGGCTACCTGCCTCTAACCACAGTCCATGTGTTTTGTAGAAGAGCAGTGCCATGTTCATGTGTTTTCCTACATTATCAGGACCACAATGTCCTCACAAGTCTCCAGAATGTCTTCACAAGGTCGGGAAAACAATGTTTTTTTGGGGGTTCTTATTCTTCACAAGGTCGGGAAAACAATGTTTTTTTGGGGGTTCTTATTCTTCACAAGGTCGGGAAAACAATGTTTTTTTTTTTGGGGGTTCTTATTCTTCACAAGGTCGGGAAAACAATGTTTTTTTTGGGGGGTTCTTATTCTTCACAAGGTCGGGAAAACAATGTTTTTTTGGGGGGGGTTCTTATTCTTCACAAGGTCGGGAAAACAATGTTTTTTTTTGAGAGGGGGGTTCTTATTCTTCACAAGGTCAGGAAAATAATGTTTATGCTTCAATATGAGAGACTCCTCAAAAAACTTGCCTTATAGAAACGCCGTAGGAGATGCAGACTCTCTTCTCTGGCTCCCTGAAACACACAGAATACACATCACACCTACTGAACAACACACATCACACCTCCTCAACAACACACATCACACCTACTGAACACACTCCCTGAAACACACATCACACCTCCTCAACAACACACATCACACCTCCTCCTCAACAACACACATCACACCTCCTCAACAACACACATCACACCTACTGAACACACTCCTCAACAACACACATCACACCTACTGAACACACTCCTCAACAACACACATCACACCTACTGAACAACACACATCACACCTCCTCAACAACACACACCACACCTCCTCAACAACACACACCACACCTCCTCAACAACACACATCACACCTCCTCAACAACACACTCACACAACACACACACACCTCCTCAACAACAACACACACCACACCTCCTCAACACACACACATCACACCTCCTCAACAACACACATCACTCCTCCTCAACAACACACATCACACCTACTGAACACACTCCTCAAGAATACACATCACACCTACTGAACACACTCCTCAACAACACACATCACACCTACTGAACACACTCCTCAACAACACACATCACACCTACTGAACACACTCCTCAACAACACACATCACACCTACTGAACACACTCCTCAACAACACACATCACACCTCCTCAACAACACAGACCAAAGAGCTAACACACCGGTAACTGCCAGAATAAAGGAAACACCAACAGTGTCTTAAGGCCCGGGCCACAAACCACCAGGTAACTGCTCAATAAGGCGTTGGGGCACCAGGTAACTGGCAGAATAAAGGAAACACCAACATTGTGTTTTAATAAGGTGTTGGGCCACCAACCACCAGGTAACTGGCAGAATAAAGGAAACACCAACATAGTGTCTCAATAAAGGTGTTGGGCCACCAGGTAACTGGCAGAATAAAGGAAACACCAACATAGTGTCTTAATAAGGCGTTGGGCCACCAGGTAACTGCCAGAATAAAGGAAACACCAACATAGTGTCTCAATAAGGTGTTGGGCCACCAGGTAACTGGCAGAATAAAGGAAACACCAACATAGTGTTTTAATAAGGCGTTGGGCCACCAGGTAACTGCCAGAATAAAGGAAACACCAACATAGTGTCTCAATAAGGTGTTGGGCCACCAGGTAACTGGCAGAATAAAGGAAACACCAACATAGTGTTTTAATAAGGCGTTGGGCCACCAGGTAACTGCCAGAATAAAGGAAACACCAACATAGTGTCTTACTAAGGCGTTGGGCCACCAACCACTAGGTAACTGCCAGAATAAAGGAAACACCAACATAGTGTCTTACTAAGGCGTTGGGCCACCAGGTAACTGCCAGAATAAAGGAAACACCAACATAGTGTCTTACTAAGGCGTTGGGCCACCAGGTAACTGCCAGAATAAAGGAAATACCAACATAGTGTCTTAATAAGGCATTGGGCCACCAACCACCAGGTAACTGCCAGAATAAAGGAAACACCAACATGGTGTCTTAATAAGGTGTTGGGCCACCAGGTAACTGGCAGAATAAAGGAAACATCAACATAGTGTCTTAATAAGGTGTTGGGCCACCAGGTAACTGGCAGAATAAAGGAAACACCAACATAGTGTCTTAATAAGGCGTTGGGCCACCAGGTAACTGGCAGAATAAAGGAAACACCAACATAGTGTCTTAATAAGGCGTTGGGCCACCAGGTAACTGCCAGAATAAAGGAAACACCAACATAGTGTCTTAATAAGGCGTTGGGCCACCAACCACCAGGTAACTGGCAGAATAAAGGAAACACCAACATAGTGTCTTAATAGGGCGTTGGGCCACCAGGTAACTGCCAGAATAAAGGAAACACCAACATAGTGTCTTAATAAGGCGTTGGGCCACCAGGTAACTGGCAGAATAAAGGAAACACCAACATAGTGTCTTAATAAGGCGTTGGGCCACCAGGTAACTGGCAGAATAAAGGAAACACCAACATAGTGTCTTAATAAGGCGTTGGGCCACCAGGTAACTGGCAGAATAAAGGAAACACCAACATAGTGTCTTAATAAGGCGTTGGGCCACCAACCACCAGGTAACTGGCAGAATAAAGGAAACACCAACATAGTGTCTTAATAAGGCGTTGGGCCACCAGGTAACTGGCAGAATAAAGGAAACACCAACATAGTGTCTTAATAAGGTGTTGGGCCACCAGGTAACTGGCAGAATAAAGGAAACACCAACATAGTGTTTTAATAAGGCGTTGGGCCACCAACCACCAGGTAACTGCCAGAATAAAGGAAACACCAACATAGTGTCTTAATAAGGCGCTGGGCCACCAGGTAACTGCCAGAATAAAGGAAATGACTCATTTAACAAGAAGGAGGAGGAGGAAGTAGAAGAGGAAAGGGTGAGTGATACAAAGAACACAATGTTATACAGAGAGAGAGAGAGAGGAGGGCTGGGGACCAGAGAGAGAGAGAGGAGGGCTGGGGACCAGAGAGAGAGAGAGGAGGGCTGGGGACCAGAGAGAGAGAGAGGAGGGCTGGGGACCAGAGAGAGAGAGAGAGAGGAGGGCTGGGGACCAGAGAGAGAGAGAGGAGGGCTGGGGACCAGAGAGAGAGAGAGAGGAGGGCTGGGGACCAGAGAGAGAGAGAGAGGAGGGCTGGGGACCAGAGAGAGAGAGAGGAGGGCTGGGGACCAGAGAGAGAGAGAGAGGAGGGCTGGGGACCAGAGAGAGAGAGAGAGGAGGGCTGGGGACCAGAGAGAGAGAGAGGAGGGCTGGGGACCAGAGAGAGAGAGAGAGGAGGGCTGGGGACCAGAGAGAGAGAGAGGAGGGCTGGGGACCAGAGAGAGAGAGAGAGGAGGGCTGGGGACCAGAGAGAGAGAGAGAGGAGGGCTGGGGACCAGAGAGAGAGGAGGGCTGGGGACCAGAGAGAGAGAGAGGAGGGCTGGGGACCAGAGAGAGAGAGGAGGGCTGGGGACCAGAGAGAGAGAGAGGAGGGCTGGGGACCAGAGAGAGAGAGAGAGGAGGGCTGGGGACCAGAGAGAGAGAGGAGGGCTGGGGACCAGAGAGAGAGAGAGGAGGGCTGGGGACCAGAGAGAGAGAGAGGAGGGCTGGGGACCAGAGAGAGAGGAGGGCTGGGGACCAGAGAGAGAGAGAGGAGGGCTGGGGACCAGAGAGAGAGAGAGGAGGGCTGGGGACCAGAGAGAGAGAGAGAGGAGGGCTGGGGACCAGAGAGAGAGAGAGAGGAGGGCTGGGGACCAGAGAGAGAGGAGGGCTGGGGACCAGAGAGAGAGAGAGAGGAGGGCTGGGGACCAGAGAGAGAGAGGAGGGCTGGGGACCAGAGAGAGAGAGAGGAGGGCTGGGGACCAGAGAGAGAGAGGAGGGCTGGGGACCAGAGAGAGAGAGGAGGGCTGGGGACCAGAGAGAGAGAGAGGAGGGCTGGGGACCAGAGAGAGAGAGAGGAGGGCTGGGGACCAGAGAGAGAGGAGGGCTGGGGACCAGAGAGAGAGAGAGGAGGGCTGGGGACCAGAGAGAGAGAGAGGAGGGCTGGGGACCAGAGAGAGAGAGAGGAGGGCTGGGGACCAGAGAGAGAGAGGAGGGCTGGGGACAGAGAGAGAGAGAGAGGAGGGCTGGGGACCAGAGAGAGAGGAGGGCTGGGTGTCAGGACCAAAGGGGGGAGGGACTTACCTCTAGACAGGCCAGGTGTACGTCCTTGATGATGCAGTGAGCAGGAGAGGAGGAAGAGGAGGAGGAGGAGGAGAGGACGGACCGTTTCAACAGCAGACAGCTCAGCTCCAGAGTAGCCAGACGTACCTTACCATCTACACACACACACACACACACAATATCACACGTTATGTGGTTTGTGGGTGCGTGCGGTCATTTGTGTGTGTGTGTGTGTGTGATAATGTGTGTGTGTGATAATGTGTGTGTGTGTGTGTGTGTGTGTGTGTGTGTGTGATAATGTGTGTGTGTGTGATAATGTGTGTGTGTGTGATAATGTGTGTGTGTTTGTGTGTGTGTGATAATATGTGTGTGTGATAATGTGTGTGTGTGTGTGTGATAATGTGTAGGTGTGTGTGTGTGTGTGTGATAATGTGTGTGTGTGTGTGTGTGTGTGTGAGATAGTGTGTGTGTGTGTGATAATGTGTGTGTGTGTGTGTGTGTGTGATAATGTGTGTGTGTGTGTGTGTGATAATGTGTGTGTGTGTGTGTGTGTGATAATGTGTGTGTGTGTGTGTGTGTGTGTGTGATAATGTGTGTGTGTGTGTGTGATAATGTGTGTGTGTGTGTGTGTGTGTGATAATGTGTGTGTGTGTGTGATAATGTGTGTGTGTGTGTGTGATAATGTGTGTGATAATGTGTGTGTGTGTGTGTGTGTGTGTGTGTGTGTGTGATAATGTGTGTGTGTGTGATAAAGTGAATGTGTGTGTGATAATGTGTGTGTGTGATAATGTGTGTGTGTGTGTGATTATGTGTGTGTGTGTGTGATTATGTGTGTGTGTGATTATGTGTGCGTGTGTGATAATGTGTAGGTGTGTGTGTGTGTGTGAGTGATAATGTGTGTGTGTGTGTGTGTGGGTGATAATGTGTGTGTGTGTGTGGGTGATAATGTGTGTGTGTGTGTGGGTGATAATGTGTGTGTGTGTGTGTGATAATGTGTGTGTGTGTGATAATGTGTGTGTGTGTGTGTGTGTGTGATAATGTGTAGGTGTGTGTGATAATGTGTAGGTGTGTGTGATAATGTATGTGTGTGATAATGTGTGTGTGTGTGATAATGTGTGTGTGTGTGTGTGATAATGTGTGTGTGTGTGTGTGTGTGTGATAATGTGTGTGTGTGTGTGTGTGTGTGATAATGTGTGTGATAATGTGTGTGTGATAATGTGTGTGCGTGTGTGTGTGTGTGATAATGTGTGTGATAATGTGTGTGTGTGTGTGATAATGTGTGTGTGTGTGTGTGTGTGTGTGTGATAATGTGATAGTGTGTGTGATAGTGTGTGTGTGTGATAATGTGATAGTGTGTGTGTGTGATAATGTGTGTGTGTGATAGTGTGTGTGTGTGTGTGTGATAATGTGTGTGTGTGATAGTGTGATAGTGTGTGTGTGTGTGTGTGTGATAATTTGTGTGTGTTACCTGGTTGTGCGGCCACGTTCATCACTCGTATGAGTCTCTCCACCAACACCTGGCTGTAACAGCTCCTCTCCTGGTCTGGGACTGGTAACTGCAGCCTCTCCAACAACTCACGGTTGATCCCTGAACAAACACTTGCATTTAGAACCAGTTACAGTTCCTATCGGTTAACAGAACATCTCTACAGAACATCATGATCCACTAGTCTGTCAACGGAACATCATGATCCACTAGTCTGTTATCTGAACATCTCTACAGAACATCATGATCCACTAGTCTGTCAACGGAACATCATGATCCACTAGTCTGTTATCTGAACATCTCTACAGAACATCATGATCCACTAGTCTGTTATCTGAACATCATGATCCACTAGTCTGTTATCTGAACATCTCTACAGAACATCATGATCCACTAGTCTGTTATCTGAACATCATGATCCACTAGTCTGTTATCTGAACATCTCTACAGAACATCATGGTCCACTAGTCTGTTATCTGAACATCATGATCCACTAGTCTGTTATCTGAACATCATGATCCACTAGTCTGTTATCTGAACATCTCTACAGAACATCATGATCCACTAGTCTGTTATCTGAACATCATGATCCACTAGTCTGTTATCTGAACATCTCTACAGAACATCATGATCCACTAGTCTGTTAACGGAACATAATGATCCACTAGTCTGTTATCTGAACATCATGATCCACTAGTCTGTTATCTGAACATCTCTACAGAACATCATGATCCACTAGTCTGTTATCTGAACATCATGATCCACTAGTCTGTTATCTGAACATCTCTACAGAACATCATGATCCACTAGTCTGTTATCTGAACTCAACATCTCTACAGAACATCATGATCCACTAGTCTGTTATCTGAACTCAACATCTCTACAGAACATCATTCTCTACAGAACATCATGATCCACTAGTCTGTTATCTGAACTCAACATCTCTACAGAACATCATTCTCTACAGAACATCATGATCCACTAGTCTGTTATCTGAACATCTCTACAGAACATCATGATCCACTAGTCTGTTATCTGAACATCATGATCCACTAGTCTGTTATCTGAACATCTCTACAGAACATCATGATCCACTAGTCTGTTAACGGAACATAATGATCCACTAGTCTGTTATCTGAACATCATGATCCACTAGTCTGTTATCTGAACATCTCTACAGAACATCATGATCCACTAGTCTGTTATCTGAACATCATGATCCACTAGTCTGTTATCTGAACATCTCTACAGAACATCATGATCCACTAGTCTGTTATCTGAACTCAACATCTCTACAGAACATCATGATCCACTAGTCTGTTATCTGAACTCAACATCTCTACAGAACATCATTCTCTACAGAACATCATGATCCACTAGTCTGTTATCTGAACTCAACATCTCTACAGAACATCATTCTCTACAGAACATCATGATCCACTAGTCTGTTATCTGAACATCTCTACAGAACATCATGATCCACTAGTCTGTTATCTGAACATCATGATCCACTAGTCTGTTATCTGAACATCATGATCCACTAGTCTGTTATCTGAACATCTCTACAGAACATCATGATCCACTAACCTACCGGAGCTAACCTACCGGAGCTAACCTACAGGAGCTAACCTACAGGAGCTAACCTACAGGAGCTAACCTACCGGAGCTAACGAACAGGAGCTAACCTACCGGAGCTAACGAACAGGAGCTAACGAACAGGAGCTAACAAACAGGAGCTAACGAACAGGAGCTAACGAACAGGAGCTAACCTACCGGAGCTAACGAACAGGAGCTAACGAACAGGAGCTAACGAACAGGAGCTAACGAACAGGAGCTAACGAACAGGAGCTAACGAACAGGAGCTAACGAACAGGAGCTAACCTACCGGAGCTAACGAACAGGAGCTAACCTACCGGAGCTAACGAACAGGAGCTAACCTACAGGAGCTAACCTACAGGAGCTAACCTACAGGAGCTAACCTACCGGAGCTAACGAACAGGAGCTAACGAACAGGAGCTAACGAACAGGAGCTAACGAACAGGAGCTAACCTACCGGAGCTAACGAACAGGAGCTAACGAACAGGAGCTAACGAACAGGAGCTAACCTACCGGAGCTAACCTACCGGAGCTAACCTACCGGAGCTAACCTACAGGAGCTAACCTACCGGAGCTAACGAACCGGAGCTAACCTACCGGAGCTAACCTACCGGAGCTAACCTACCGGAGCTAACCTACCGGAGCTAACGAACAGGAGCTAACCTACCGGAGCTAACGAACAGGAGCTAACCTACCGGAGCTAACCTACCGGAGCTAACTCATCTATTGTTGAACAGAACAGATGGTGTAGATGCTCCTCTCACCTTTGCTGTGTGACACAGCGTAGAGGAGACAGAGTACAAACAGAGCATGGTAATCGTCTTCACTACAATCTAGAGCACTGTACACCATGTCTAGGAACGGTCTAGAGGAGAGAGAGACAGACAGGAGACAGACTTTAACCATTTGTACATTGTTACAACACTGTGTATATATATATATACACACAATATGACATTTGTAATGTCTTTATTGTTTTGAAACTTCTGTATGTATAATGTTACTGTTAATTTTTATTGTTTATTTAATTTTTGTATATTATCTACCTCACTTGCTTTGGCAATGAGGATGAGGAGAGAGAGAGAGAGACAGGGAGAGAGAGAGACAGAGAAGGAGGGATAATTATTCACGCAGAAAACCGACTTCCAAAGAAAACTAAATGGTGTATTTTGAGCAGGACAGAGATAGAATATTTCCAAGCAAATGGAGTTGCGTCAGATGACAGTGATCGATGAGCAGTGGATTAGGTGATGGTTCCACTGAATCCACATACAGCAGGAGCTCCTTCCAGTGAAGTCAACAAACAGATGTGAAACTGATTAGTCTTCCTCTTCCATTCGTATCTTATGACCATAAGAGAATGTATGGGCTTCACACACACACACACACACACACACACACACACACACACACATACACACACACACACACACACAGCGAGAGAGAGAAAACGAGGCTGTCCATGTTTGCAAATAGTTACATGTAAGACGTCATTAGGAATCTGAGCTTGGTACTTTAGTTAGGCCTTTCCACCCCAGACAGAGTAGACCTACCTTTCCACGCCCCTACCTTTCCACCCCAGACAGAGTAGACCTACCTTTCTACCCCCCCTACCTTTCCACCCCCTACCTTTCCACCCCAGACAGAGTAGACCTACCTTTCCACCCCAGACAGAGTAGGCCCTACCTTTCCACCCCAGACAGAGTAGACCTACCTTTCCACCCCAGACAGAGTAGACCTACCTTTCCACCCCCTACCTTTCCACCCCAGACAGAGTAGGGCCTACCTTTCCACCCCAGACAGAGTAGGGTCTACATTTCCACCCCCTACCTTTCCACCCCAGACAGAGTAGACCTACCTTTCCACCCCCTACCTTTCCACCCCAGACAGAGTAGACCTACCTTTCCACCCCCTACCTTTCCACCCCAGACAGAGTAGACCTACCTTTCCACCCCTACCTTTCCACCCCAGACAGAGTAGGGCCTACCTTTCCACCCCAGACAGAGTAGGGTCTACATTTCCACCCCAGACAGAGTAGGGCCTACATTTCCACCCCAGACAGAGTAGGGCCAACCTTTCCACCCCAGACAGAGTAGGGCCAACCTTTCCACCCCAGACAGAGTAGGCCTACCTTTCCACCCCCCTACCTTTCCACCCCAGACAGAG